>NC_069500.1:862806377-863106377 GCF_027579735.1 Bombina bombina
TGGAGAAAGTAATTTATCAGGTAAGCATAAATTCTGTTTTCTCCAACATTGGTGTGTCCGGTCCACGGCGTCATCCATTACTTGTGGGAACCAATACCAAAGCTTTAGGACACGGATGAAGGGAGGGAGCAAATCAGGTTACCTAAATGGAAGGCACCACGGCTTGCAAAACCTTTCTCCCAAAAATAGCCTCTGAAGAAGCAAAAGTATCAAATTTGTAGAATTTGGCAAAAGTGTGCAGAGAAGACCAAGTCGCTGCCTTACATATCTGGTCAACAGAAGCCTCGTTCTTGTAGGCCCATGTGGAAGCCACAGCCCTAGTAGAGTGAGCTGTGATACGGTCAGGAGGCTGCCGTCCGGCAGTCTCATAAGCCAAGCGGATAATGCTTTTCAGCCAGAAAGAGAGAGAGGTAGCAGTAGCTTTTTGACCTCTCCTCTTACCAGAGTAAACGACAAACAAGGATGAGGTTTGTCTAAAATCTTTTGTTGCTTCTAAATAGAACTTTAAAGCACGAACAACATCTAAATTGTGTAATAAACGTTCCTTCTTTGAAACTGGATTCGGACACAGAGAAGGAACAACTATTTCCTGGTTGATGTTCTTGTTGGAAACAACTTTTGGAAGAAAACCAGGCTTAGTACGCAAAACAACCTTATCTGAATGAAAAACCAGATATTGTGGATTACACTGCAAAGCAGCTAATTCAGAAACTCTTCTAGCAGAAGCAATAGCAACCAAAAACAGAACTTTCCAAGATAATAACTTAATATCTATGGAATGTCTACTTGTTCAGAGCGGCAAGGAGAATGACTGGGGGGCGGAGCCAGAGGGGGAGCTATATGGACAGCTCTTGCTGTGTGCTCTCCTTGCCTTTCCCTGTGATGGAGAATATTTCCCACAAGTAATGGATGACGCCGTGGACCGGACACACCAATGTTGGAGAAATAGTAGGAGTTCAAGATGAACTTGTAGTGAAAGTGAAGAAAGTCAGCTGAACTCAGATTTCCTCCAGTGTCACTGTAGGAAGAGTGTGTAGCAGTACGGGAACATCTGCGTAGGTACCGTGTCAGAAGAGTATGCCAAGGCTGAGGATGAGTGTGTGATTTCTGAGCTGTGGTAGGAGGGACCAGATTGTCAAGGACCGATGCAAGAGTGGAATTATAGTGGCAGATAAATTGGTCAGGGCAGGAAAAGGAGCAGATGGAAGAGAGGAGAGGTTTGAGAGAGCTAGCGAGCTGTTGCAGATTGTCAAGATACCAAGAGAACAAGGAAAAATTGATAATAGGAGTAAATTAGAAAGTTGGATGCTATCTGAATCATAGAATTATACATGTTTGAAGAAGCGCCTCACGTGGGGCTACAGTACATTCAAGAGTTTGAAATAATATCAGCTTTAATAATCTTTTTTTGGTTTAATGTAGTATTGCTGTCACCCAATTGTATTTATTTATCAGATGTGGATAGCTCAGTGGAAGTAGAGTGAAATTTACACTGCGTGGTGTTGCAGTCTCACATATAGCTGGTGGTTTCGTCAATGCTAATAATTTTTTGTTTTCTATAATATAGTAATAACCAATAGATCACAATTTTATTTGCACAAAAATGTTTTGTTTGTGCAAATGTGCAGTATAATACAAAGGTATAAGTGGAGAATGTGGATTGGATAAAAGAAATTGAATGAGAACAAAAAGGTGTGGATACTGTTACTACAAAGGATACTTAGAGAACAAAAATTTGAATAAAATTAACAAATTGATAAAAACAAGTTAATAAAAACAAAGAAGCTATATATTTATACATGAAGAGGAGGTATCCCAACAAGGGAAAGAAAGTAGGAGACCCGAAGACTAGAAACTTGTTACAAATCGGTATCTTTATTCAGCCAAGTTGCCAAACAGCTGGTGCAGGTTCAGATGGGCACCTGACGCGTTTCGCGCATGCACACATGCGCTTCATCAGAGGCTAAAGAGTCTGGGTAAGTAAGGACCTATATAGGGGCTAGCAGCCAATCAGCATTTTCTTTACGGTGTTAAATGTAGAAATAGTAAGCCAATGGCAATGGTGAAAGGCTGTCAGCTCCTACACAAGACCCACAAACAGCACTCATATCTTACAGTAAACACAATGACAAATGATAACAACAAAAGCATTATACATTTAAAAATTTAAAATTACTAATAAAATATATATATATATGCACAATAAACAATATGCAGAAAAAATATATAAAAATGAGTGAGAAAAAAAATATTATTAGAAATAAAGAATAATGAATATATTGTTACTTAAAATAAAGCAAAAGTAAATGTTAAAACATAATGAAAAAACAACAGTCATTGCGAAAAGTTGTCTAATGTTAGTGTGATAAGGATAATTTATTATGTCAACTCTATTCAAAGACGTTAGTCTAGCAAAGGTAAGGTAATTTATGTTAATAAATTAACAAAATTACTATACTAATTTATCTTTAAACAAATATTAAATTATATGACAAGGAATGGTTTTCAAACTGTCATGACTGAGCTAGCAGTAACTTTGAAAAAAGACTAAAAAAGGTAGTGTTATGCAATGTCACTGCAGAGTATCATCGTAAACAATATAACTACTAGTTGGATATACATTAAAGCAGTGTCAAGAGCTGCAGTGGCATTACACAATTATCTAAAACCTTACACACATAGACAATCACACATCCTAAAAATTGCTCAAATGGCTTCTATTAATTATGTTTAAAGGCTATGCATAGATATGAATATCTATAGATCAAGGAGGAGGAGGTGAACTCTAGTGGTACTTCTAGAGATCAGGTTAATATGTTCTGAGGACGTATCTTGGATCTATAGGTAAGCTAGATAATACAAGGAGAAGAATGGTGAATCATATAGGAAACTTAAACTTTTGTGTGGCTTTATGTAATAGTTTTTGGGCTTTGTTTTAGAATAATTATTACTAGAACATAGTGATTAAGATTATTCAGTAAATAGGTCCACATCCATTCTTTTATTTATGCTAGTGAAAGTGAAGAAAGTCAGCTGAACTCAGATTTCCTCCAGTATAAGGGATAGGATACTACTTGCACTTTTGTTCGCTGTAAATGTCAGATTATAGTTAAGATTCATAAAATTTATGAATTTGTCCACTGTATGTCCATCATGGTTGTGCCAAATAATTATGATATCATCGATAAAACGGCCATACATGATGACATTGGCCGTGAAGGGAAAAGAATTGGAAAAAATACGGTTAAGTTCAAGCCACCCCATGTAGATGTTTGCATAGGCGGGGGCAAATTTAGCCCCCATTGTTGTGCCGGATCTTTGTAAATAGTAGTCTCCTTGATATATAAAGAAATTATGTTGTAATAAAAATTCAGTGATCTGAACTATGAAAGATATAAATTCATCTCCATAGTTAGAGTGTCTATGTAACATGGCGTCCACTGCTCCAAGGCCCAACGTGTGGGGAATGTTCGAATAAAGAGCAGCGACATCTATGGTAGTCCATGTGTACGCGTCTTTCTAATTTATATCCTTAAGTTGTGTTATTAAATGTGCACTGTCCCTGATATAGCCTGGCAAAGCCAGCATTATCGGTTGGAGTATGTGGTCGAGCCAACCTCCCAGTCTTTCGCAAAGGGACCCTGTGCTGGCCACTATGGGCCTGCCAGGTGTTTTTTCAAAACCCTTATGTATTTTGGGTACAATCCGGAAATAAGGGGTGGTTGGTTCTTGCACAAATAAATAATCAGCCAATTCCTTGTCCATAAAATTATGTTCTACTGCAAAGTCTAACAAATGGTTTAGTTTGTTTTTAAAGGAATTGGTAGGATTAAAGCTAAGTTTGGTGTATAATTGGCTGTCGCTAAGCTGTGAATTGATTTCTTCCACATAGTCACTTTTATTTAATAGTACAACGGCCCCTCCTTTGTCCGCTTGGACAATAACAATATTGTCATTTTTCTGAAGTTTAATCAGTGCTCTTCTCTGTGGTTTAGTGATATTATCTGAATTTATGTTTAAGGGGTTATGATCAACTGATCTATACAGATCTGTGAGTTCCCTTTCCACTACTCTCTGATAAGTATCCAACAAGTGATGTCTAGAGTATATGGGATAAAAGTGAGAGGTGCTTTTGTAGGAAAAATGTGTACATTTATTAGTTAAAGCGTCAGTGTGTCTAAGTGATTCTTGTTCTAGTGTGACAAGAATGGTTAGATCTATCAAATCTGTAAATTTTAATCCTACAGATAAGTGATGGATTGTTGGTGAGGAAACCTGAGTGGATGAAAGTAAATGGTGGGTTGTGGTCTCAGTTGTGGTTTCTGTGATCTGCGTGTGTTGAAAGTGCTTTCTCAAAACTATCTTTCTTATAAATTTATTAATATCAATTAAAGTGTTAACCAAATCAAAATTGTGCACTGGTGCATATGACAAACCTTTATTTAATAATTCCAGTTCAGTGTTGGACAAAATATATTCAGAGAGATTTATGACTGCTATTTCTTTACATTTTTTCTGACCCTGCTGGGGTAACGATAAGTAGTTTCCATATTTTCAGACCCTACAGTAGTGTCTCTTTTTTTAGGGGTACTCGTCTGGTGTGGTTGTTTTACCAGGGATTCAAGTTCTCTTCTATTAGTACTGGGGGTTAGGTTAGGTGTCTTTGACTCAGAGATATTTGATGTTTGCTCATCTTCTGTTATTTGTTCATTACTATTATGATGATCTGTGTCTATGCTAGAAAAAGTTACATGTTTGTTAGTATCATGTTTAGTTTTGTCACCCTTTTTATTTTTGTTTTTAGACTTATTCTTTTTGTTTTTTGACCAATTATGTCTAGTGGGTTTTTGTTTTTGCCAGGAATAGACTATATCAAGTTCATAATCCTTGACATCTCTTTGGTATTTTTGTACCTTCCTATCAGATAGGGTTGTGTCTAACTGGTCAATGGTCTCATTAAGTTGCTTAGTATAGTCTAAATATTTTTGAGTGTCTTCAAAAGGTTTTAGGGAAGTCATGTTATTATTAATTTCAATTAAAACCAAGTCCCTTTCTTCTTTTTTATGATTCAATAATTGTTTCATCAATATTATGGAGCAATTAGTTAAATTCACATTCCATTCCTCCATAAATTTGATGTTGTTTAGAGCAAACGAGGGGAATTTTTTCATACGTAGCCCCCTGGGTACTTTGTTTTCTGATATATATAATTCCAAAAATTCTATGTCCCACCACAAGTTGGTTTCCTTAAATCTCAATTGTTCTAACCTTGAAAAAATATTAGTAATGTCATCCTCCTTGACAAGACCAATCATCTGAACATCACCCTTCAGTGCGGTTTCCATAATGCGTTTGCTTTCATCTATAACCCCTGTGGGTATAATACTAGTTGCCATTATGGGGAATGCACTGATGTCAAGGTGTAAAAAATGTTTGCAAAAAATGCAAGTATATATATGTACAAGTTTCAACCCTGTGTACTGCTATAAGGGAAAAAGAATCAAAAAAATTATAATGCAAATAAGACAGTAATAGGAGTACAGTAACCAGTAAGTATGTTATGGACAGTTCTGTGTTTAGCATACGTATTGAGAGTTCCAAAGTATAATATTAGATTGTGCCAGAGATAAGTAATCATCAGGAAAGTTCTGCTATCAAGCTCCAATGTAAAATTAGGAATGAGGGACTAGTGTCCAATGTGTTTCACTGTGCAGACAGTGTTAGCTAATGTCCGGTATGTGTCACAAGATTTGCAACGGAGGACTAGTGTCCAATGAATTCCGGTGTGCAGGTAATACAGTTAGCTAATGTCCCGTGAAAGTCACAGAGGTAGTATAATCTGGTATGGTGAAATATTAACACTGAAGCGTGAAGGAAAGAAATACTTATCTAGTTTCCTCTGTAGTCAGCGGAGCATGCGATAGTGGTCAACAGTAGTGGTAGATAGCCTTTTAGGTTGGTGTGCTGGACCGTTCCGTATGCGTGACTAAAAAGGCAACTTCCGCAGATGGTCGTGGCTTGGTACAAACCCCTCCAGTCGCGTCTGTAGGTAATGCCTTTGTCTGCGTTGCACGCCGTTCTCAGGTTGTACCTCCCTCTCTGACGTCAGGAGTGCGCGCTACAAGTCAGCGCATGATGACAAACCCTCAGGCCAAGGGTGAAAGCGGCTCCGCTGAGAGGTCGGGTTAAAGTCGTAGGGCTCCAACAAGCGGTATCCCATCCGTTAAATAATGAAGAGGAGGTATCCCAACAAGGGAAAGAAAGTAGGAGACCCGAAGACTAGAAACTTGTTACAAATCGGTATCTTTATTCAGCCAAGTTGCCAAACAGCTGGTGCAGGTTCAGATGGACAACTGACGCGTTTCAAACATGCGCTTCATCAGAGGCTAAAGAGTCTGGGTAAGTAAGGACCTATATAGGGGCTAGCAGCCAATCAGCATTTTCTTTACGGTGTTAAATGTAGAAATAGTAAGCCAATGGCAATGGTGAAAGGCTGTCAGCTCCTAAACAAGACCCACAAACAGCACTCATATCTTACAGTAAACACAATGACAAATGATAACAACAAAAGCATTATACATTTAAAAATTAAAATTACTAATAAAATATATATATATATATATATATATATATATATATGCACAATAAACAATTAATATGCAGAAAAAAATAAAAATGAGCGAGAAAAAAAAATTATTATATATTAAATACAAAGAGAAGCTATATATTTATACACCCTTACAATAAATGAATCCAACATTACCGATATAAATACTAAGCTGCTTAAAATTAAACACTATGGATTAATAGTTAAAAAGAGATTAATATAAACTCTACTGTATCATCTAATAAGAAAGAGTTGCGCAACTCTGATAAACAAAGCGTTCAGCTTCAAACTTGCTGCAAATATCAGATATTGTAGCTGATATCGAAGAAATATCACAAGGTATAATAAAGCAGTGACAGTCTGACTCTGATGCGTAACTGGTAATATAGTAACTATTTGAACTTAAAAATATCTCAAGGTATAATAAAACTGTGGCAGTCTGGAACGGATGCGTGATAAGTAATATAGTAACTTCTTAAGCTATATACTATATAGTATCTGTGTATGTAGTTAATATTGAAATATTTTTTTTAAAAAAAAATTGAATAGAGCTAAATAGAATGCATCTAAAATAACATTCCAGTGATTAAAGAAACAAAGTATCAGAATTGAGTTTAAAAAAGACTCAGTGGTAATGCTGGAGAATTAGTGCAAAAGTGAAGTGCAGTGTATTGTGCATAAAACTAATACTGCAGTTATTGATGGGATAAAGGATTAAGTGTAATAGGGAAAGTTTACAAAATGTCGGACTGAGATAAAAATATCCCCCTTAGGAATAAGAGCACAGTTGGAGAAATTGGTATATCTATATCATAAAGTATATCCTAGTATAAACACATAGGACAAAGAATGGATTGGGGCCAATCCGTATAATATAAAACAAAATTACGAACCAATAAGGGTGAAGCACAGAAGAAAAAAAAAAAAACATTCTAATGATAGGTATTTTGTGTTATTTATTTTTTTTAAATATATTTTTATATATATTTGTTATTTTTTTTTTTTTTCTTATTGTGAGTAAACTCTGCATATTTTAGACACATAACATCTCATAATTATAGAATTTTACGTAACTTTTGATACATTTCAGTGTATAAGTTTCTTTCCTTGCTGAATCTGGGCTTTCTTTCCCTGCTGAATCTGGGCAATACATACTCTGCAGAGAAATTCTTGCCTTTTGTATTTACTCATGCTCACCCTCTCTAAGCTGGTATTAAACTTGGGCTGTTTAATGAAAGCTAATGAGATATCTCTTTCCACTAGTTTTCATCTAGAAATAGCGTTTAAAGTACGTTAAGAGCAAATGGTTCTCTTCTGCCCATTTTCAAAATGGAGACAGGAGAATAAGAAACGCTCCTTTATTGTACTCCTTTGGCGCAATGTTTGAACCGTGCTTCACACACACACACCATAGGCTGATTAAGTCTTTAAATTCTTATGGAACAATCCAGCTGGTATAGTCTTGAGAAAGGTCTCATATGAAGGATGAAACGCGTAGGTCTGCATCAGATTTGCATCCGACATACCAGCCCGAGTTTCCTGCTATGAAAGGTGAGCATATTTCTATATATGCCCAGAACAGTCATACTTTTGCTATAGTCCTTTTTTCATTTCACAGGTTTTTGCTTAATATTCTTTCTGCCCATATTGGACAAGGGATCAACACCTTTTTAATTCAATCCCGGTCTCACCAGATACTTCACTCATCCCCAGATACCAAACGGAATTTCACTTTTTTCTTTAAGGACACTAATACTAAGGACACTGCTCTAAAGGACTTTCTTTTAAGGACACAATATTTGAGGACACTGCTCTTAAGGACTATTTTCTTTAAGGATATTATTCTAAAAGGACACCTTTTTTTTCTTTTTATTTTTTTCCTTTTCATCGGATATAGATATATAAACAACAGAGTAGCACTCCAAAGGTCTTACAAAAATAGTAGTCACTTTAATAGTGAACGTTTTCGGATCCCAGGGAATCCGTCCTCAGACTTACAAAAAAAAAAAGTTGTAATTCTGAGGACGGATCCCCTGTGATCCGAAAACGTTCACTATTAAAGTGACTACTATCTTTGGAAGACCTTTGGAGTGCTACTCTGTTTTGTTCATATTACTTTTGTGATCAGCACCCAGGGCTTATGTTGGTTAAAAATCTGGAGTGCACTTTGGAAAGAGATAAGAGACGATAGAGATAAGAGACGATAGAGATAAGAGACGATAGAGATAAGAGACGATAGAGATAAGAGACGATAGAGATAAGAGACGATAGAGATGAGAGACGATAGAGATGAGAGACGATAGAGATGAGAGACGATAGAGATGAGAGACGATAGAGATGAGAGACGATAGAGATGAGAGACGATAGAGATGAGAGACGATAGAGATGAGAGACGATAGAGATGAGAGACGATAGAGATGAGAGACGATAGAGATGAGAGACGATAGAGATGAGAGACGATAGAGATGAGAGACGATAGAGATGAGAGACGATAGAGATGAGAGACGATAGAGATGAGAGACGATAGAGATGAGAGACGATAGAGATGAGAGACGATAGAGATGAGAGACGATAGAGATGAGAGACGATAGAGATGAGAGACGATAGAGATGAGAGACGATAGAGATGAGAGACGATAGAGATGAGAGACGATAGAGATGAGAGACGATAGAGATAAGAGACACGATAGAGATAAGAGACACGATAGAGATAAGAGACACGATAGAGATAAGAGACACGATAGAGATAAGAGACACGATAGAGATAAGAGACACGATAGAGATAAGAGACACGATAGAGATAAGAGACACGATAGAGATAAGAGACACGATAGAGATAAGAGACACGATAGAGATAAGAGACACGATAGAGATAAGAGACACGATAGAGATAAGAGACACGATAGAGATAAGAGACACGATAGAGATAAGAGACACGATAGAGATAAGAGACACGATAGAGATAAGAGACACGATAGAGATAAGAGACACGATAGAGATAGACACGATAGAGATAGACACGATAGAGATAGACACGATAGAGATAGACACGATAGAGATAGACACGATAGAGATAGACACGATAGAGATAGACACGATAGAGATAGACACGATAGAGATAGACACGATAGAGATAGACACGATAGAGATAGACACGATAGAGATAGACACGATAGAGATAGACACGATAGAGATAGACACGATAGAGAGAGAGACGATAGAGATAGACACGATAGAGAGAGAGACGATAGAGAGAGAGACGATAGAGACGATAGAGACGATAGAGACGATAGAGACGATAGAGACGATAGAGACGATAGAGACGATAGAGACGATAGAGACGATAGAGACGATAGAGACGATAGAGACGATAGAGACGATAGAGATAGAGACGATAGAGATAGAGACGATAGAGATAGAGACGATAGAGATAGAGATAGAGATGATAGAGATAGAGATGATAGAGATAGAGATGATAGAGATAGAGATGATAGAGATAGAGATGATAGAGATGATAGAGATAGAGATGATAGAGATAGAGACGATAGAGATAGAGATGATAGAGATAGAGATAGAGATGATAGAGATAGAGATGATAGAGATAGAGATAATAGAGATGATAGAGATGATAGAGATAGAGATGATAGAGATAGAGATAGAGATGATAGAGACGATAGAGATAGAGATGATAGAGATGATAGAGATAGAGATGATAGAGATGATAGAGATAGAGATGATAGAGATGATAGAGATAGAGATGATAGAGATAATAGAGATAGAGATGATAGAGATAGAGATGATAGAGATGATAGAGATAGAGATGATAGAGATAGAGATAGAGATGATAGAGACGATAGAGATAGAGATGATAGAGATGATAGAGATAGAGATGATAGAGATGATAGAGATAGAGATGATAGAGATGATAGAGATAGAGATGATAGAGATGATAGAGATAATAGAGATGATAGAGATAGAGATGATAGAGATAGAGATAGAGATGATAGAGATAGAGATGATAGAGATGATAGAGATAGAGATGATAGAGATAGAGATGATAGAGATGATAGAGATAGAGATGATAGAGATAGAGATAATAGAGATGATAGAGATAGAGATAATAGAGATGATAGAGATAGAGATAATAGAGATGATAAGAGATAGAGATGATAGAGATAGAGATAGAGATGATAGAGATAGAGATAGAGATGATAGAGATAGAGATAGAGATGAGAGAGATGATAGAGATGATAGAGATAGAGATAATAGAGATAGAGATAGAGACGATAGAGATGATAGAGATAGAGACGATAGAGATGATAGAGATAGAGATAGAGATGATAGAGATAGAGATGATAGAGATAGAGATGATAGAGATGATAGAGATAGAGATAGAGATGATAGAGATAGAGACGATAGAGATAGAGACGATAGAGATAGAGACGATAGAGATGATAGAGATAATAGAGATAGAGATGATAGAGATGATAGAGATAGAGATAGAGATGATAGAGATAGAGATAGAGATGATAGAGATAGAGATAGAGATGATAGAGATAGAGATAGAGATGATAGAGATAGAGATAGAGATGATAGAGATAGAGATAGAGATAGAGATAATAGAGATAGAGATAGAGATGATAGAGATAGAGATAGAGATGATAGAGATAGAGATAGAGATGATAGAGATAGAGATAGAGATGATAGAGATAGAGATGATAGAGATAATAGAGATAGAGATAGAGATGATAGAGATAGAGATAGAGATGATAGAGATGATAGAGATGATAGAGATAGAGATGATAGAGATAATAGAGATAGAGATGATAGAGATAGAGATAGAGATGATAGAGATAGAGATAGAGATGATAGAGATAGAGATAGAGATGATAGAGATAGAGATAGAGATGATAGAGATGATAGAGATAGAGATGATAGAGATAATAGAGATAGAGATGATAGAGATAATAGAGATAGAGATGATAGAGATGATAGAGATAGAGATAGAGATGATAGAGATAGAGATAGAGATGATAGAGATAGAGATAGAGATAGAGATAGAGATGATAGAGATAGAGATAGAGATGATAGAGATAGAGATGATAGAGATAATAGAGATAGAGATAGAGATGATAGAGATAGAGATAGAGATGATAGAGATGATAGAGATGATAGAGATAGAGATGATAGAGATAATAGAGATAGAGATGATAGAGATAATAGAGATAGAGATGATAGAGATGATAGAGATAGAGATAGAGATGATAGAGATAGAGATAGAGATGATAGAGATAGAGATAGAGATAGAGATAGAGATGATAGAGATAGAGATAGAGATGATAGAGATGATAGAGATAGAGATAATAGAGATAGAGATGATAGAGATAGAGATAGAGATGATAGAGATAGAGATGATAGAGATAATAGAGATAGAGATGATAGAGATAGAGATGATAGAGATAGAGATGATAGAGATAGAGATAATAGAGATAGAGACGATAGAGATAGAGATAGAGATGATAGAGATGATAGAGATAGAGATGATAGAGATAGAGATAATAGAGATAGAGACGATAGAGATAGAGATAGAGATGATAGAGATAGAGATGATAGAGATAATAGAGATAGAGATGATAGAGATAGAGATGATAGAGATAGAGATGATAGAGATAGAGATAATAGAGATAGAGACGATAGAGATAGAGATAGAGATGATAGAGATGATAGAGATAGAGATGATAGAGATAATAGAGATAGAGATGATAGAGATAGAGATGATAGAGATGATAGAGATAGAGATGATAGAGATAGAGGAGATAGAGATAGAGATGATAGAGATGATAGAGATAGAGATAATAGAGATAGAGATAGAGATGATAGAGATGATAGAGATGATAGAGATAGAGATGATAGAGATGATAGAGATGATAGAGATAGAGATAATAGAGATAGAGATAGAGACGATAGAGATGATAGAGATAGAGATAGAGATAGAGATGATAGAGATAGAGATAGAGATAGAGATGATAGAGATAGAGATGATAGAGATAGAGATGATAGAGATAGAGATAGAGATGATAGAGATAGAGATAGAGACGATAGAGATGATAGAGATAGAGATAGAGATGATAGAGATAGAGATAGAGATGATAGAGATGATAGAGATAGAGATGATAGAGATAGAGATGATAGAGATAGAGATGATAGAGATGATAGAGATAGAGATAGAGATGATAGAGATAGAGATAGAGATGATAGAGATAGAGATAGAGATGATAGAGATGATAGAGATGATAGAGATAGAGATGATAGAGATAGAGATGATAGAGATAGAGATAGAGATGATAGAGATAGAGATAGAGATGATAGAGATAGAGATAGAGACGATAGAGATAGAGATAGAGATGATAGAGATAGAGATAGAGATGATAGAGATAGAGATAGAGATGATAGAGATAGAGATAGAGATGATAGAGATAGAGATGATAGAGATAATAGAGATAGAGATGATAGAGATAGAGATAGAGATGATAGAGATGATAGAGATAGAGATAGAGATGATAGAGATAGAGATAGAGATGATAGAGATAGAGATAGAGATGATAGAGATGATAGAGATGATAGAGATAGAGATGATAGAGATAGAGATGATAGAGATAGAGATAGAGATGATAGAGATAGAGATAGAGATGATAGAGATAGAGATAGAGACGATAGAGATAGAGATAGAGATGATAGAGATAGAGATAGAGATGATAGAGATAGAGATAGAGATGATAGAGATAGAGATAGAGATGATAGAGATAGAGATGATAGAGATAATAGAGATAGAGATGATAGAGATAGAGATGATAGAGATGATAGAGATAATAGAGATAGAGATGATAGAGATAGAGATGATAGAGATAATAGAGATAGAGATGATAGAGATGATAGAGATAGAGATAATAGAGATAGAGATAATAGAGATAGAGATGATAGAGATGATAGAGATAATAGAGATAATAGAGATAGAGATGATAGAGATAATAGAGATAGAGATGATAGAGATGATAGAGATAGAGACGATAGAGATGATAGAGATGATAGAGATAGAGATAGAGATGATAGAGATGATAGAGATAGAGATGATAGAGATGATAGAGATAATAGAGACGATAGAGATAGAGATGATAGAGATAATAGAGATAGAGATGATAGAGATGATAGAGATAGAGATGATAGAGATGATAGAGATAGAGATAGAGATGATAGAGATGATAGAGATAGAGATGATAGAGATGATAGAGATAGAGATAATAGAGATGATAGAGATAGAGATAATAGAGATAGAGATGATAGAGATGATAGAGATGATAGAGATAGAGATGATAGAGATGATAGAGATGATAGAGATAGAGATGATAGAGATAATAGAGATAGAGATGATAGAGATAGAGATAATAGAGATAGAGATGATAGAGATAGAGATGATAGAGATGATAGAGATAGAGATAATAGAGATAGAGATAATAGAGATAGAGATGATAGAGATAGAGATGATAGAGATAGAGATGATAGAGATAGAGATGATAGAGATAATAGAGATAGAGATGATAGAGATAGAGATAATAGAGATGATAGAGATAGAGATAATAGAGATAGAGACGATAGAGATGATAGAGATAGAGATGATAGAGATAGAGATAATAGAGATGATAGAGATAGAGATAATAGAGATGATAGAGATAGAGATAATAGAGATAGAGATGATAGAGATAGAGATAATAGAGATAGAGATGATAGAGATAGAGATAATAGAGATAGAGATGATAGAGATAGAGATAATAGAGATGATAGAGATAATAGAGATAATAGAGATAATAGAGATGATAGAGATAGAGATAATAGAGATAGAGATGATAGAGATAGAGATGATAGAGATAATAGAGATGATAGAGATAGAGACGATAGAGATAGAGATAATAGAGATGATAGAGATAGAGATAGAGATGATAGAGATAGAGATGATAGAGATGATAGAGATAGAGATGATAGAGATAGAGATAGAGATGATAGAGATGATAGAGATAGAGACGATAGAGATAGAGATAGAGATGATAGAGATAGAGATGATAGATAATAGAGATAGAGATGATAGAGATAGAGATGATAGAGATGATAGAGATGATAGAGATAGAGATAGAGATGATAGAGATAGAGATGATAGAGATAGAGATAGAGATGATAGAGATAGAGATGATAGAGATAATAGAGATAGAGATGATAGAGATAGAGATGATAGAGATGATAGAGATGATAGAGATGATAGAGATAGAGATGATAGAGATAATAGAGATAGAGATGATAGAGATAGAGATGATAGAGATGATAGAGATGATAGAGATAGAGATAGAGATGATAGAGATGATAGAGATAATAGAGATAGAGATGATAGAGATAGAGATGATAGAGATAGAGATAGAGATAGAGATGATAGAGATGATAGAGATAGAGATAGAGATGATAGAGATAGAGATAGAGATGATAGAGATGATAGAGATAGAGATAATAGAGATAGAGATAGAGATGATAGAGATAGAGATGATAGAGATAGAGATAGAGATGATAGAGATAGAGATAGAGATGATAGAGATAGAGATGATAGAGATAGAGATGATAGAGATAGAGATATAGAGATAGAGATGATAGAGATGATAGAGATAATAGAGATAGAGATGATAGAGATAGAGATGATAGAGATGATAGAGATAGAGATAGAGATAGAGATAGAGATGATAGAGATAGAGATATAGAGAGATAGAGATAGAGATGATAGAGATGTTAGAGATAGAGATAATAGAGATAGAGATGATAGAGATAGAGATGATAGAGATAGAGATGATAGAGATAGAGATGATAGAGATAATAGAGATGATAGAGATAGAGACGATAGATAGAGATAGAGATGATAGAGATAGAGATGATAGAGATGATAGAGATAGAGATGATAGAGATAGAGATAGAGATGATAGAGATGATAGAGATAGAGATAGAGATAGAGATAGAGATGATAGAGATGATAGAGATAGAGATGATAGAGATAATAGAGATAGAGATAGAGATGATAGAGATGATAGAGATGATAGAGATAGAGATGATAGAGATGATAGAGATAGAGATGATAGAGATAGAGATGATAGAGATAGAGATAGAGATGATAGAGATGATAGAGATAGAGACGATAGAGATAGAGATAGAGATGATAGAGATAATAGAGATAGAGATGATAGAGATGATAGAGATGATAGAGATGATAGAGATGATAGAGATAGAGATAGAGATGATAGAGATAATAGAGATAGAGATAGAGATGATAGAGATAGAGATGATAGAGATGATAGAGATAGAGATGATAGAGATAGAGATGATAGAGATAGAGATAGAGATGATAGAGATAGAGATAGAGATGATAGAGATGATAGAGATAGAGATAATAGAGATAGAGATAGAGACGATAGAGATAGAGATAGAGATGATAGAGATAGAGATAGAGATGATAGAGATAGAGATAATAGAGATGATAGAGATAGAGATAATAGAGATAGAGATGATAGAGATAGAGATAATAGAGATAGAGATGATAGAGATGATAGAGATAATAGAGATAGAGATGATAGAGATAGAGATGATAGAGATAGAGATGATAGAGATGATAGAGATGATAGAGATAGAGATGATAGAGATGATAGAGATAGAGATGATAGAGATGATAGAGATAATAGAGATAGAGATGATAGAGATAGAGATAATAGAGATGATAGAGATAGAGATAATAGAGATGATAGAGATAGAGATAATAGAGATAGAGATGATAGAGATAGAGATAATAGAGATAGAGATGATAGAGATAGAGATAATAGAGATGATAGAGATAGAGATAATAGAGATAATAGAGATGATAGAGATAGAGATAATAGAGATAGAGATGATAGAGATAGAGATAATAGAGATAGAGATAATAGAGATAGAGATGATAGAGATAATAGAGATGATAGAGATAGAGACGATAGAGATAGAGATAATAGAGATGATAGAGATGATAGAGATAGAGATGATAGAGATGATAGAGATAGAGATGATAGAGATGATAGAGATAGAGACGATAGAGATAGAGATAGAGATGATAGAGATGATAGAGATAGAGATGATAGAGATGATAGAGATGATAGAGATAGAGATGATAGAGATGATAGAGATAGAGATAATAGAGATAGAGATAGAGACGATAGAGATAGAGATAGAGATGATAGAGATAGAGATAGAGATGATAGAGATAGAGATAATAGAGATGATAGAGATGATAGAGATAGAGATGATAGAGATGATAGAGATAGAGATGATAGAGATAGAGATGATAGAGATATAGAGATAGAGATGATAGAGATGATAGAGATAGAGATGATAGAGATAGAGATAGAGATGATAGAGATGATAGAGATAGAGATGATAGAGATAGAGATGATAGAGATAATAGAGATAGAGATGATAGAGATAGAGATGATAGAGATGATAGAGATGATAGAGATAGAGATGATAGAGATAATAGAGATAGAGATGATAGAGATAGAGATGATAGAGATGATAGAGATGATAGAGATAGAGATAGAGATGATAGAGATGATAGAGATAGAGACGATAGAGATGATAGAGATAATAGAGATGATAGAGATAGAGATGATAGAGATAGAGACGATAGAGATAGAGATAGAGATGATAGAGATGATAGAGATAGAGATGATAGAGATGATAGAGATAATAGAGATAGAGATGATAGAGATGATAGAGATGATAGAGATAGAGATAATAGAGATGATAGAGATAGAGATAATAGAGATAGAGATGATAGAGATAGAGATAATAGAGATAGAGATGATAGAGATGATAGAGATAGAGATGATAGAGATAGAGATGATAGAGATGATAGAGATAGAGATGATAGAGATAGAGATGATAGAGATGATAGAGATAGAGATGATAGAGATAGAGATGATAGAGATGATAGAGATGATAGAGATGATAGAGATAGAGAGATAGAGATAATAGAGATAGAGATGATAGAGATAGAGATGATAGAGAAGATAGAGATAATAGAGATAGAGATAGAGATGATAGAGATAAAGAGATGATAGAGATAGAGATGATAGAGATAGAGAGATAGAGATAGAGATAGATAGAGATAGAGATGATAGAGATAGAGATGAATAGAGATGATAGAGATAGAGCTAGATAGAGATAATAGAGATAGAGACGATAGAGATAGAGAATAGAGATGATAGAGATAGAGATAATAGAGATAGAGATAATAGAGATAGAGATAATAGAGATAGAGATAATAGAGATAGAGATAATAGAGATAGAGATGATAGAGATAGAGATGATAGAGATGATAGAGATAGAGATAGAGATGATAGAGATGATAGAGATAGAGATGATAGAGATAGAGATGATAGAGATAGAGATAATAGAGATGATAGAGATAATAGAGATGATAGAGATAGAGATAATAGAGATGATAGAGATAGAGATGATAGAGATAGAGATGATAGAGATAGAGATGATAGAGATAGAGATAGAGATGATAGAGATAGAGATGATAGAGATAGAGATGATAGAGATAGAGATGATAGAGATGATAGAGATAGAGATGATAGAGATAGAGATAATAGAGATGATAGAGATGATAGAGATGATAGAGATAGAGATGATAGAGATAGAGATGATAGAGATAGAGATGATAGAGATAGAGATAGAGATGATAGAGATAGAGATGATAGAGATAGAGATGATAGAGATAGAGATGATAGAGATGATAGAGATGATAGAGATAATAGAGATAGAGATGATAGAGATGATAGAGATGATAGAGATAGAGATAATAGAGATAGAGATGATAGAGATAATAGAGATAGAGATGATAGAGATAATAGAGATAATAGAGACGATAGAGATAATAGAGACGATAGAGATAGAGATGATAGAGATAGAGATGATAGAGATAGAGATAATAGAGATAGAGATGATAGAGATAGAGATGATAGAGATAGAGATGATAGAGATGAGAGATGATAGAGATAGAGATAGAGATAGAGATGATAGAGATAGAGATGATAGAGATAGAGATGATAGAGATAGAGATGATAGAGATAGAGATGATAGAGATGATAGAGATAGAGATGATAGAGATGATAGAGATAGAGATGATAGAGATAGAGATGATAGAGATAGAGATGATAGAGATAGAGATAGAGATGATAGAGATAGAGATGATAGAGATAGAGATGATAGAGATAGAGATGATAGAGATGATAGAGATGATAGAGATAGAGATGATAGAGATGATAGAGATAGAGATGATAGAGATGATAGAGATGATAGAGATGATAGAGATAGAGATGATAGAGATAGAGATGATAGAGATAGAGATAGAGATGATAGAGATGATAGAGATAGAGATGATAGAGATGATAGAGATGATAGAGATAGAGATGATAGAGATAGAGATGATAGAGATGATAGAGATAGAGATGATAGAGATAGAGATGATAGAGATAGAGATAATAGAGATAGAGATGATAGAGATGATAGAGATAGAGATGATAGAGATAGAGATGATAGAGATGATAGAGATAGAGATGATAGAGATAGAGATGATAGAGATGATAGAGATAGAGATGATAGAGATAGAGATGATAGAGATGATAGAGATGATAGAGATAATAGAGATAGAGATAATAGAGATAGAGATAGAGATGATAGAGATAGAGATGATAGAGATGATAGAGATAATAGAGATAGAGATGATAGAGATAGAGATAATAGAGATGATAGAGATAGAGATAATAGAGATAGAGATGATAGAGATAGAGATAATAGAGATAGAGATGATAGAGATAGAGATAATAGAGATGATAGAGATAGAGATAATAGAGATAATAGAGATAGAGACGATAGAGATAGAGATAATAGAGATGATAGAGATAGAGATAATAGAGATAGAGATAATAGAGATAGAGATAATAGAGATAGAGATAATAGAGATAGAGATGATAGAGATAGAGATGATAGAGATAGAGATGATAGAGATAGAGATGATAGAGATAGAGATGATAGAGATAGAGATGATAGAGATAGAGATGATAGAGATGATAGAGATAGAGATAGAGATGATAGAGATGATAGAGATGATAGAGATGATAGAGATAGAGATGATAGAGATAGAGATGATAGAGATGATAGAGATAGAGATGATAGAGATGATAGAGATAGAGATGATAGAGATAGAGATGATAGAGATGATAGAGATAGAGATGATAGAGATAGAGATGATAGAGATAGAGATGATAGAGATAGAGATGATAGAGATAGAGATGATAGAGATGATAGAGATAGAGATGATAGAGATAGAGATGATAGAGATGATAGAGATGATAGAGATGATAGAGATGATAGAGATAGAGATGATAGAGATAGAGATAGAGATGATAGAGATAGAGATGATAGAGATGATAGAGATAGAGATGATAGAGATAGAGATGATAGAGATGATAGAGATAGAGATGATAGAGATAGAGATAGAGATAGAGAGATAGAGATAGAGATAGAGATGATAGAGATAGAGATGATAGAGATAGAGATGATAGAGATAGAGATAGAGATGATAGAGATAGAGATGATAGAGATAGAGATGATAGAGATAGAGATGATAGAGATGATAGAGATAGAGATGATAGAGATAGAGATGATAGAGATAGAGATGATAGAGATGATGATAGAGATAGAGATGATAGAGATAGAGATGATAGAGATAGAGATAGAGATAGAGATGATAGAGATAGAGATGATAGAGATGATAGAGATGATAGAGATGATAGAGATAATAGAGATAGAGATGATAGAGATGATAGAGATGATAGAGATAGAGATAATAGAGATAGAGATGATAGAGATAATAGAGATAGAGATGATAGAGATAATAGAGATAATAGAGACGATAGAGATAATAGAGACGATAGAGATAGAGATGATAGAGATAGAGATGATAGAGATAGAGATAATAGAGATAGAGATGATAGAGATAGAGATGATAGAGATAGAGATGATAGAGATAGAGATAATAGAGATGATAGAGATAGAGATGATAGAGATAGAGATGATAGAGATAGACGATAGAGATGATAGAGATAGAGATAGAGATGATAGAGATAGAGATGATAGAGATGATAGAGATAGAGATGATAGAGATAATAGAGATAGAGCTGATAGAGATGATAGATGATAATAGATGATAGAAGATAATAGAGATATAGAGATGATAGAGATAGATAGAGATAATAGATGATAGAGATAGAGATGATAGAGATAGAGATGATAGAGATGATAGAGATAGAGATATAGAGATAATAGAGATAGAGATAATAGAGCTAGAGATAATAGAGATAGAGATGATAGAGATAGAGATGATAGAGATAGAGATGTAGAGATGATAGAGATAGATAGAGATGATAGAGATAGAGATGAGCATGATAGAGATCGAGATGATAGAGATAGAGATAGAGATGATAGAGATGATAGAGATAGAGATGATAGAGATAATAGGATGATAGAGATGCTAGAGATAATAGATGATAGAGATGATAGAGATAGAGCTAGAGATGATAGAGATAGAGATGATAGAGATAGAGATGATAGCAGATGATAGAGATAGAGATAGAATAGAGCTAATAGAGATAGTAGAGATAGATGATGATAGAGATAGAGATAGAGATAGAGATGATACGAGATGATAGAGATAAAGATGATAGAGATGATAGAGATGATAGAGATAGAGATAGAGATAGAGATGATAGAGATAGAGATGATAGAGATGATAGAGATAATAGAGACGATAGAGATAGAGATGATAGAGATAGAGATGATAGAGATGATAGAGATAGAGATAGAGATGATAGAGATGATAGAGATAGAGATGATAGAGATGATAGAGATAATAGAGATGATAGAGATAGAGATAATAGAGATAGAGATGATAGAGATGATAGAGATGATAGAGATAGAGATGATAGAGATGATAGAGATGATAGAGATAGAGATGATAGAGATAATAGAGATAGAGATAATAGAGATAGAGATGATAGAGATAGAGATGATAGAGATGATAGAGATAGAGATAATAGAGATAGAGATAATAGAGATAGAGATGATAGAGATAGAGATGATAGAGATAGAGATGATAGAGATAGAGATGATAGAGATAGAGATAATAGAGATGATAGAGATAGAGATAATAGAGATAGAGACGATAGAGATGATAGAGATAGAGATGATAGAGATAGAGATAATAGAGATAGAGATGATAGAGATAATAGAGATAATAGAGATAGAGATAATAGAGATGATAGAGATAATAGAGATGATAGAGATAGAGATGATAGAGATAGAGATGATAGAGATAGAGATAGAGGAGATAGAGGAGATAGAGATGATAGAGATAGAGATGATAGAGATGATAGAGATAGAGATGATAGAGATAGAGATAGAGGAGATAATGATAGAGATAGAGATAGAGGAGATAGAGATGATAGAGATAGAGATGATAGAGATGATAGAGATAGAGATGATAGAGATGATAGAGGTAGAGATGATAGAGATGATAGAGGTAGAGATGATAGAGATGATAGAGGTAGAGATGATAGAGATGATAGAGGTAGAGATGATAGAGATGATAGAGATAATAGAGATGATAGAGATATATATATAGAGAGAGAGAGAGAGAGAGAGAGAGAGAGAGAGAGAGATAGGATATACACACACCATTTTTTCCTAGGATTATAACATAACCTTTTATTATACATTTTTTTCTGTGCTTCACCCTTATTGGTTCGTAATTTTGTTTATATTATACGGATTGGCCAATCGATTCTTTGTCCTATGTCCTAAGGGGGATATTTTTATCATCAGTCCGACATTTGTAAACTTTCCCTATTACACTTAATCTTTTATCTCATCAATTGCTGCAGTATTAGTTTTATGCACAATACACTGCACTTTTGCACTAATTCTCCAGCATTACCACCGAGTCTTTTAAACTCAATTCTGATACTTTGTTTCTTTAATCACTGGAATGTTATTTTAGATGCATTTTATTTAGCTCTATTCACATTTTTTTTAGAAAATATTTCAATATTAACTACATACACAGACACTATATAGAATAAAGCTTAAGAAGTTACTATATTATATATTTTACAAACGCTAGGATTTACTATTGAAACAAATAAAGGGGACTTTCATTCAGAAAGCTCCTTTATTTAATTCAATTAATTGCCACTCTTAGCTCCTGCAGCAGAGCACGGCTAAAAAAAAAATTGACCAAGAGGCGACGTTTTCACCTCTTAGCCAATAGTAGTGCGGTAAATCCGGCTCCCATGGGCGCCAAGCAGGATTTACCGCACGGCTAAGAGGTGAAAACGTCACCTCTTAGCCAAAATATTTTTTAGCCGTGGGCTGCTGTAGCAGCTAAAAACGGCGATAGATTGAATCAAATAAAGGAGCTTTCTACATGAAGTAACTTATACTTCATGAATGCAAGCCCCCTTTATTTGTTTCAATAGTAAATCCTAGTGTTTGTAAAACGCTAGGATTTACTTTCACTTTAAGAAGTTACTATATTACTTATCACGCATCCGTTCCAGACTGACACAGTTTTGTTATACCTTGAGATATTTTTAAGTTCAAATAACAACAACAAAAACACAAGCGCATCCGAGATTCACTGTATCTTTCTTTATTATTGTTACAATAAAGCCATAAAAATATACACTTACAAGATAAGTGCAAGTTATATGCACATAAGATTTAAAGTTGCTTAGCGATCACAATCCAATCCAAGCCTCGGTATCCGGTCTTAGTGGTGGGGGCTGTATGTCCGTTCTCCTCTTTTTGTTCCTCCGGTTTGGAAATACAGCACGTCCGGTATTATTTCACCGGTAAGGCACAGTTGTCCTGTCAATGAATAAAGTTTGTTCAACTCTTTCTCCCGAACGCGTTTCATTCACTCTCGGGTGAACTTTCTCAACGGGCTTTGTATGTTGAACAGCTGTTGTTGTGAGCTTTACATTTACCGGGTTTTGCTCTCATTGGTTGGTGTCATATTACTCACAAATACAATGTATCCGTATTAGCTGCGGTGGATCTGACATTGATTCAGTATAAGTGCTCTGCATATGTGAAACTGAAGCCTATCCTAAAACATATATTACTAGGATGAGGCATTGATAAGAAATTAAAAGACTGTTCATGAGACTCAATCTGTGATCTATAACATAAGATCTATACCATATTAACACTCTTAATTCCTACAAATAACTTACTCTAATGAATACTTAAAATCCCTTTACAAAATAATACAATTATAAATCAATTCATAGATATAATAATTTAACACACACATATTCAAAAACGCAATTTGGTTAATATTAATCAAACTACATTAAAATTCTCTAAAATGACAAACCATTCTACAAGTTAAAATACGATTGTGATAAATTCATTCCTATTTCCTATTATTTAAAATTTCTTTAAAATGTTAAAAAATATATTAAAGGACTATTAATTGCTATAAAATCAGCATTATACTGCTCTTTACCTATTTTGTGGGACAGACAAATACTATATTATACCATAAAAGCTTGAAGATCAATTTCTATATTTAATCCTCTAGGGCTTAAACTTCCTAATTGGTGAATCCACTTGGTTTCAGCTTTTCTAAGTTTTAATAGGCGATTACCCTGATGCTCACTAGTAACATGTTCTAACACTTTAAATGTAATACCTACACTACTACACTGATGTTTTAATTTGCAAACGGCGGAACTGTACAGACATCAATAATTACATACAGGAGGCTGAGATAATGAGCAATAAATTCATACAAAAAGGTTATGAAAAATCAAGAATAGAAGAAGCCAAACAAAGAGGGTTAGAATATGATAGAAGTATACTGCTAGAAGATAAAGGAAATAAAATATTAAGTGTAGGAAAGAGGAAAAACAATACTACTTTTATAACAACATACAGTGAAGGAGTGCAAGGTGTTAGATCTATTTTAAATAAACATTGGAAAATCTTATTAGCGGATCCAATATTAGCAGGAGAATTAGAAGAGAAACCCAATGTAGTGTACAGGAAGAATAGGGACATTAAGAGTCTAATTGCTCCATCTAAACTGAAAGCTACCAGACCTAAAAATGAGGGAACCCTGTCTAATTGGCTAGCACTCAAACCAGGAACATATAGATGTAGGAAAATAGACTGCTGTTTATGCCCTATTATAGATGAAACATCAGAGAGTACTTGGAATTGGGATAGAACTAATGAATTTAAAATTAAAGATAGAACTTCATGTCATTCAACATATGTAGTATATCAAATGACATGCATTTGTGGATTAATTTATATAGGGCGTACTAAACGCAAAATAAAAAGGAGAGTATATGAACATTTGAACAATATAAAAAATGGTTTGGAAGGCCATAGTGTTTCCCATCATTGCAAATTAAAACATCAGTGTAGTAGTGTAGGTATTACATTTAAAGTGTTAGAACATGTTACTAGTGAGCATCAGGGTAATCGCCTATTAAAACTTAGAAAAGCTGAAACCAAGTGGATTCACCAATTAGGAAGTTTAAGCCCTAGAGGATTAAATATAGAAATTGATCTTCAAGCTTTTATGGTATAATATAGTATTTGTCTGTCCCACAAAATAGGTAAAGAGCAGTATAATGCTGATTTTATAGCAATTAATAGTCCTTTAATATATTTTTTAACATTTTAAAGAAATTTTAAATAATAGGAAATAGGAATGAATTTATCACAATCGTATTTTAACTTGTAGAATGGTTTGTCATTTTAGAGAATTTTAATGTAGTTTGATTAATATTAACCAAATTGCGTTTTTGAATATGTGTGTGTTAAATTATTATATCTATGAATTGATTTATAATTGTATTATTTTGTAAAGGGATTTTAAGTATTCATTAGAGTAAGTTATTTGTAGGAATTAAGAGTGTTAATATGGTATAGATCTTATGTTATAGATCACAGATTGAGTCTCATGAACAGTCTTAATTTCTTATCAATGTCTCATCCTAGTAATATATGTTTTAGGATAGGCTTCAGTTTCACATATGCAGAGCACTTATACTGAATCAATGTCAGATCCACCGCAGCTAATACGGATACATTGTATTTGTGAGTAATATGACACCAACCAATGAGAGCAAAACCCGGTAAATTTAAAGCTCACAACAACAGCTGTTCAACATACAAAGCCCGTTGAGAAAGTTCACCCGAGAGTGAATGAAACGCGTTCGGGAGAAAGAGTTGAACAAACTTTATTCATTGACAGGACAACTGTGCCTTACCGGTGAAATAATACCGGACGTGCTGTATTTCCAAACCGGAGGAACAAAAAGAGGAGAACGGACATACAGCCCCCACCACTAAGACCGGATACCGAGGCTTGGATTGGATTGTGATCGCTAAGCAACTTTAAATCTTATGTGCATATAACTTGCACTTATCTTGTAAGTGTATATTTTTATGGCTTTATTGTAACAATAATAAAGAAAGATACAGTGAATCTCGGATGCGCTTGTGTTTTTGTTGTTGTAGTTCGTGTGAAAGGAGGATCTGGACACAAACAGGTTCCTGAGACAAGCAGCAACGGAAAGATCACAGATATCAGCTGGAAACCAATTGCTAAAAGAACATTCTAGCCATATTCATTTGGATTTTTTAACCCCTTTCAGTACTTGTTCCTATTCAAGAGTTTGAACTGCGGTATTTATATTTATATTTTATGAAACAGTGTTTTATATGTAGTTGAGTTTTATATGTAATTGATTTTTATATGTGGTTTATATGCACAACTAATTTCTGAGTCCATTACAACACCAAGGTAGATAAGAAATATATTTTTTAAGGAAGAATAGTAGTAGTAATAGCACTAGCACTTTACCATTTGTATGATTTATTAATATTCAGGGGATAGTTAGAATTTATTTTGGTATCTAATAGGTAGAGTGTACCCTATATCAGTTTAATTTTTGCGCTGCAACATTTTTGGGAATTATTTAAGTTCAAATAGTTACTATATTACCAGTTATGCATCAGAGTCAGACTGTCACTGCTTTATTATACCTTGTGATATTTCTTCGATATCAGCTACAATATCTGATATTAGCAGCAAGTTTGAAGCTGAACGCTTTGTTTCTCAGAGTTGCGCAACTCTTTCTTATTAGATGATACAGTAGAGTTTATATTAATCTCTTTTTAACTATTAATCCATAGTGTTTGTCTAATTTTAAGCAGCTTAGTATTTATAATTGGTAATGTTGGATTAATTTATTGTAATGCTGTATAAATATATAGCTTCTCTTTGTATTTATTAACTTGTTTTTATCAATGTTAATTTTATTTTAATTTTTGTTCTCTAAGTATCCTTTGTAGTAAAACAGTATCCACACCTTTGTACTCATTCAATTTCTTTTATCCAATCCACATTCTCCACTTATACCTTTGTATTATAATACTGCACATATGCACAAACAAAACATTTTTGTGCAAATAACATTGTGATCTATTGGTTATTGCTATATTATAGAAAACAAAAAAAATGTATTAGCATTGACAAAACCACCAGCTATATGTGAAGTGTGAAGTGTGAAGTGTGACTGCAATCTGATAAATAAATATAATTGGGTGACAGCAATACTACATTAAACCAAAAAAAAGATTATTAAAGCTGATATTATTCAAACTGTTGAATGTACTGTAGCCCCATGTGAGGCGCTCCTTCAAACATATATATTTCTCTTTTTCACTAAAAACAATTATATTGGACAATTGTTCCACATAGAAGTTGAGCAAGTACGATCCACATTTGGCGCTGTCCTCTACACACTACCCTCTATCTGAATCATGAAAGTTTAATTTTGACTAGACTAACCTATTCGGTGCCAGGGGTTTCAGAATATTTTCTACCACTGGAGGCCAGACAGAGTTTACGATTTTAATATGTATCCATTTGGTTGTCACTCCAGATTAAAATTTAAATAAGAACACTATGTTGTTATTTATTAACAGCATATTTTACTGAGCATTATAATATAAAGTATTTCGCCTTAATTTATATTAGTAAAATTCCCTTAATAATATACACAGTTCCTAAGAAAAAAAATTGCCTTTAGAATAATTCCTGAGGAGAGTAGTCTTACCAGTGGGTTATACTTAAAGTGACAATGTACTCCAGAATTTTTATTGTTTAAAAAGATAGATAATCCCTTGATTACCAATTCCCATTTCGCATAACCAATAACACTTTTTAACTCAGTGATTACCTTGTATCTAAGCCTCTGCAGACTGCCTCCTTATTTCAGTTCTTTTGACAGACTTGCATTTTAGTCAATCAGTGCCCTCTCAAAAGTAACTCCACAGGCATGAGCATAATGTTTATCTATATGGCACACATGAACTAACATCCTCTAGCAGTGAAAAAAAATGCCAAATGCATTCAGATAAGAGGCGGCCTTCAAGGGCTTAGAAATTAGCATATGAGCCTACCTAGATTTAGCTTTCAACTAAGAATACCAAGAGAAAAAAGCAAAGGAGTTTGTTATTTCCTATTTTTTAAATTAACTTGTGTAGGGTCAATTACTGCCTGTCACAGCTCCACAAGGGGACTGTGATCTCTACAGGAAGGCAAAGGAGTAGCTGTGTAATTGAAATGGTTGCTACAAGACACCTGCACTAGGTCCAGTCAGTTTCTTGCCCATGCTCAGTAGACAAATCATGTGACAATAAAACGTTTTGTTTTTTAAATCGTAGCTCCCTAAAAGCTGTAGCTACAATAACAATTTTTAAGTGCTAATTTTGCAAGAAAACAAGCTGTTTTAAACACAATCTTTTTTATGTTTACTTTGATTTAAAATGATGGTAAACCTCACTAGATGATAGCAAAGGGTATTGAAGTTTAGATACAACATACACAGTCCAACATGGTTTTATTGTTGAAAACACTAGATCAGACATCCTCAAACTTGGCCCTCCAGAGGTTTTGGAACTACATTTCCCATGATGCTCAGCCAGCATATCAGCTGGCTGAGCATCATGGGAAATGTAATTACACAACTTCTGGAGGGCCAAGTTTGAGGATGTCTGTGCTAGATTAACAGCTATTTAAATATATTTTATACTGAACTTTTAACCCTTAAATGGCTACCAAGCCATTTCCCGCCTGTGTGCTAAACTGGTTTTGAGATTTTTGTTGCAGTTCACATTCACACACTTTTAGCAGTTGTTTTTGTGTGAATAACCTATACAAACTATATCATTGTTTTTTTCAGCAGACTCTGCAGATTCAAAATATCTCATTATTATATGAGCATTTGTTATGTATGAAAAATAAAGCAAAACATAAGGGGGGGGGGGGGGAGTATATTTTTACTCCTGACTCAATAAATAACTGTATGCAATTTTATTTTTGTAAACTCTATCATCAAAACCTGTGTGGATAAATATTTGTAGTAGATAACCTGTATAAAATAAGTAAAAATTTGAGAACATTTCATTGTGTTTTTCTACTGTTTTATTGCCGGGATGTCAATTTAGTAAATAATCAAAAACAGCCGCAAACGGAGGTAGAGGGGTCCTTGACCCAACGGGAGGAGTTAGGCTCGTCAGCACTAGGGGAAAG
Source organism: Bombina bombina (assembly GCF_027579735.1). Taxonomy (NCBI): domain Eukaryota; kingdom Metazoa; phylum Chordata; class Amphibia; order Anura; family Bombinatoridae; genus Bombina; species Bombina bombina. The sequence continues at coordinate 862,835,779 of NC_069500.1, forward strand.
TTTAGGTAGGAGGTACCAGGAAGGGGAGTTTGGCGCCAATTCAGTCGCTGTTACTCACCGGGCAGGAGCAGTGAGGAGTTCATCTTCTTCCCAGGTGTTCTGCTGCCGGTGTCAAGGAGTTGGACGAACTGATGAGCAGGCTGCGGGACGTCGCTGGAACCAGAGGTCCGGATTGGATTAATTCCCAGCTGGAGGTTCTTCTGCAGGAGGATGCTCCGGTCCCTAGAGCTAGACCTGCGCGGCGCTCCCGACCTCCAGAACAGCTCAGTCCTGAGCAGGGATCAGTTGGTGGTCGGAGGAGGAGAAGTCCCAGCTGCGGTGGAAGAGATCTTGATGGGAAGGCGGCTGTGGAGTCCATTTCTGAGTTTAATTTAAAAATAAGTTTTTAGCGCTAGACTTAAAATACTTAGGCCTCTTTTTATTATAACCTCCTCCTGGTTATATGCAATGCAATAAATAGATGTTTTTAAAAAGTGGCGCTTGAATAGCTTAAAGTATTAAAAAACTATGGATGATGTTAGATCAAATGGTGAAAACAAACTTTAATACCTTCAAAAATGTCAATGTGAATATTTAAAATTTTCATACATGATAACAACCTATAATAACCCAACTTAAATTGATGTATTTTGATAATGGAAAAATGTCAGCTACTACCAGCTAAAACAACAAATATGAAAGGGTAGCTTTTTTATGTTAATAGAGCTTATTTTAATAATAACTCATAAAAATACAATAATGACAGATAAAATATAACAGAAAAAACAAAATTTATGCTTACCTGATAAATTTATTTCTCTTGTGGTATATCCAGTCCACGGGTTCATCCATTACTTGTGGGATATTCTCCTTCCCAACAGGAAGCTGCAAGAGGACACCCACAGCAGAGCTGTCTATATAGCTCCTCCCCTAACTGCCACCCCCAGTCATTCAACCGAAGACAAGCAAGAAAAAAAGGAGAAACTATAGGGTGCAGTGGTGACTGTAGTTTAAAAATAAAAAACACCTGCCTTAAAATGACAGGGCGGGCCGTGGACTGGATACACCACAAGAGAAATAAATTTATCAGGTAAGCATAAATTTTGTTTTCTCTTGTAAAGGTGTATCCAGTCCACGGGTTCATCCATTACTTGTGAGATAACAATACCAAAGCTTTAGGACACGGATGAAGGGAGGGACAAGGCAGGAACTTAAACGGAAGACACCACTGCCTGTAAGACCTTTCTCCCAAAAAACAGAATTTATATCTTAGCTGATAAATTCCTTTCTCCTATGGTGTGTCCGGTCCACGGCTTCATCCTTACTTGTGGGATTATTCTCTTCCCTAACAGGAAATGGCAAAGAGGCACACAGCAAAAGCTGTCCATATAGCCCCTCCTCTGGCCCCGCCCCCCAGTCATTCGACCGACGGTTAGGAGAAAAAGGAGAAACTATAGGGTGCCGTGGTGACTGTAGTGTATAGAGATAAAAATATTTAAGCCTGACAAAAGGCCAGGGCGGGCCGTGGACCGGACACACCGTAGGAGAAAGGAATTTATCAGGTAAGATATAAATTCTGTTTTCTCCTACATAGGTGTGTCCAGTCCACGGCTTCATCCTTACTTGTGGGAACCAATACCAAAGCTTTAGGACACGGATGAAGGGAGGGAACAAGTCAGGCGACCTAAACGGAAGGCACCGCGGCTTGCAAAACCTTTCTCCCAAAAACAGCCTCCGAAGAAGCAAAAGTATCGAATTTGTAAAATTTTGTAAAAGTATGCAGTGAAGACCAAGTCGCTGCCTTACAAATCTGATCAACAGAGGCCTCGTTCTTGAAGGCCCATGTGGAAGCCACAGCCCTAGTAGAGTGAGCTGTAATTCGTTCAGGAGGCTGCCGTCCGGCAGTCTCATAAGCCAATCGGATGCTGCTTTTCAGCCAAAAGGAAACAGAGGTAGCAGTAGCTTTTTGCCCTCTCCTCTTACCAGAATAAACAACAAACAAGGATGAAGTTTGTCTAAAATCTTTTGTTGCTTCTAAATAGAACTTTAAAGCACGAACAACATCTAAATTGTGTAATAAACGTTCCTTCTTTGAAACTGGATTCGGACACAGGGAAGGAACAACTATTTCCTGGTTAATATTCCTGTTGGAAACCACCTTTGGAAGAAAACCAGGTTTGGTACGTAAAACTACCTTATCTGAATGGAAAACCAGATAGGGAGTAGAACACTGCAGAGCAGATAATTCAGAAACTCTTCTAGCAGAAGAAATAGCAACCAAAAACAGAACTTTCCAAGATAGTAACTTAATATCTATGGAATGTAAGGGTTCAAACGGAACCCCTTGAAGAACTGAAAGAACTAAGTTTAGACTCCATGGAGGAGTTATAGGTCTGTAGACAGGCTTAATTCTAACTAATGCCTGTACAAACGCCTGTACATCTGGCACGGCTGCCAGTCGTTTGTGTAACAAAACAGACAGAGCAGATATCTGTCCTTTTAAAGAACTAGCTGACAAACCTTTATCCAAACCCTCTTGGAGAAAGGAAAGTATTCTAGGGATTTTGACTTTACTCCAAGCAAAACCTTTGGAATTGCACCAACAGATATATTTTTGCCATATCTTATGGTAAATTTTCCTAGTCACTGGTTTTCTGGCTTGAATCAGAGTGTTTATAACCGAATCAGAAAACCCACGCTTAGATAGAATCAAGCGTTTAATTTCCAAGCAGTCAGTTGCAGAGAGACTAGATTTGGATGTCTGAATGGACCTTGAACTAGAAGATCCTGCCTCAAAGGTAGCTTCCATGGTGGAACCGATGACATATTCACCAGATCTGCATACCAAGTCCTGCGTGGCCACGCAGGAGCTATTAGAATCACTGAGGCCTTCTCCTGTTTGATCCTGGCTACAAGCCTGGGAAGGAGAGGGAACGGTGGAAACACATAAGCCAGATTGAACGACCAGGGCGCCACTAATGCATCCACCAGTGCCGCCTTGGGATCCCTGGATCTGGACCCGTATCGAGGAACCTTTGAGTTCTGGCGAGACGCCATCAGATCCATATCTGGGTTGCCCCATAGTTGAGTTAACTGGGCAAAGACCTCCGGGTGAAGTTCCGACTCCCCCGGATGGAAAGTCTGACGACTCAGATAATCCGCTTCCCAGTTGTCTACTCCTGGGATGTGAATTGCAGAAAGATGGCAGGAGTGATCCTCCGCCCATTTGATGATCTTGGAGACCTCTCTGATCGCTAAGGAACTCTTTGTTCCCCCCTGATGATTGATGTACGCTACAGTCGTCATGTCCGACTGAAATTTTATGAACCTGGCTTCCGCTAGTTGAGGCCAAGCTAGGAGCGCATTGAATATTGCTCTCAGTTTTTTCGAACCAAAAGGACGCCGCTGAGGTGACAGTAATAATACACGTAGCTGGTTGAAGAATGAAGCCTTGCTGAACAAAAATCTTTTCAAGCAATCCTTCCAATTTTTTATCCATAGGATCTTTGAAAGCGCAGCTGTCCTCTATAGGAATAGTTGTGAGCTTCGCTAACGTTGAAACTGCTCCCTCAACCTTCGGGACCGTCTGCCATGCGTCCCTTCTGGGGTCTACAATGGGAAACATTTTCTTAAATATAGGAGGTGGGGCAAAGGGTATACCCGGCTTCTCCCACTCCTTATTCACTATGTCCGCTACCCTCTTGGGTATTGGAAAGGCGTCATCATGCACTGGGACCTCTAAGAATTTGTCCAATTTGCACAACTTCTCTATGACTACCATAGAATCACAGTCATCAAGAGTAGCTAATACCTCCTAAAGCAGGGCGCGGAGATGTTCTAGCTTAAACTTAAATGCTACTATATCAGGTTCTGCTTGTTGAGAAATTTTTCCTGAGTCAGAAATTTCTCCCTCAGACAGCCCCTCCCTCACAGCCAATTCCGATTGATGTGAGGGTAAAATAGATTAGGCATCGTCAGCGTCTAATTGTTCATCCTTTTTATCTGTATTTAAAACTGAACAATCACGCTTTCTCTGAAATGCTGGCAGTTTGGATAAAAGATTTGCTATAGAATTATCCACTACTGCTGTTAATTGTTGCATAGAAACAAGCATTGGCGCGCTAGGTGGTGTCACCTGCGCGGGCAAAGCTGGTGTAGACACAGAAGGAGAGGATGTAGAACTATCCCCACTACCTTCATTAGATGAATCATCTTGGGCAACATTATTAAATGTGACAGTACTGTCCTTACTTTGTTTGGACGCTATGGCACAATTATCACATACACTCGAAGGGGGGACCACATTGGTCTCTGTACACACAGAACATAAGTTATCTGATGGCACAGACATGTTAAACAGATTTAGGCAGGCAAATAATGCAATAAAAACGATTTTAAGCAAAACCGTTACTGTCTCTTTAAATAATAAAATGACACACTTTAATTTCTGAATGTTCAAAAAACTATGAAGGCAATATCCGATTTTTATGAAATTTATACCCCAGTGTCTTAATGCTTTGAAAGTATTGCACACCACAAATAGAGACTCTAGACCCTAAAATAAGCAAATCGGAGCTAATTGTTGAATTTAACCGGTTTTACACACTACAGTCCCTGCTACAGCTTTTGCTGTAGCTTTTACCTTCCTTAGGGGTCAACCACCACAGAAATAAGCCTTCCGGAGTCGCTTTCTGAGCCACAGGACCCTCTCACATGAAACTGCATGCACTGCCTTGAAATCAAATGCGCAACTGAGGCGCGAAAATGAGGCCTCCTCCCTCAGCATACTAGAGTGAAGGGGCCTTCCTGGCTAGATTAGGCGTCTAATACAAAGCCAGATCTAATAAAAAACGTTCCCAAGTGTATATAAGTTTATAAAACATCTCAAATGCTATGAAATTGTAATAAAAATCAATCGATTTGGCCCACAATAGTGTCTACCAGCATAAAAACTAGAAAAAGTAAGCCTGTTATCTTGTTGCTGAGTTCTAAGAAAAATGGCTTACCGTTTTCCCTGAGGGGAAAAATGACAGTCTTCTAGCAATAGCCTGTGTTGTTAGAAAGGAGACTAGTCATACCTGAAGCAGATGAGTCTGCAAACTGTTACCCCCAACTGAAGTTCTCTGGTTTCAACAGTCCTGCGTGGTAAAAGCAATGTATTTTAGTTACTTGTGCTAAAATCATAGCCCTCTTTAACAGAAATCTTCTTCACTTTTCTGTTGTAGAGTAAATAGTACAAGCCGGCACTATTTTAAAATAACAAACTCTTGATAGAAGAAATAAAAACTACAACTAACACCACAAACTCTTTACCATCCCCGTGGAGATGCTACTTGTTCAGAGCGGCAAAGAGAATGACTGGGGGGCGGGGCCAGAGGAGGGGCTATATGGACAGCTTTTGCTGTGTGCCTCTTTGCCATTTCCTGTTAGGGAAGAGAATATTCCCACAAGTAAGGATGAAGCCGTGGACCGGACACACCTATGTAGGAGAAATAGCCTTTGAAGAAGCAAAAGTATCAAATTTATAGAATTTAGAAAAGGTATGAAGCGAAGACCAAGTCGCCGCCTTACAAATCTGTTCAACAGAGGCCTCATGTTTAAAAGCCCATGTCGAAGCTACTGCTCTAGTAGAATGAGCTGTAATTCTTTCAGGAGGCTGCTGGCCAGCAGTCTCATAAGCTAAGCATATTATACTTCTTAGCCAAAAAGAAAGAGAAGTTGCCGAAGCCTTTTGGCCTCTCCTCTTTCCAGAGTAGACAACAAACAAAGCAGATGTTTGACGAAAATCCTTTGTAGCTTGTAAAAAAAACTTTAAAGCACGAACCACATGAAGATTGTGTAATAGACGTTCCTTCTTTGAAGAAGGATTAGGACATAGTGAAGGAACAAACATCTCCTGATTGATATTCTTATTAGATACCACCTTAGGAAGAAACCCAGGTTTGGTACCTAACACTACCTTATCTGCATGGAAAATCAGATAAGGGGAATCGCAATGTAAAGCAGATAACTCCGAAACTCTTCGAGCCGAGGAGATAGCTACTAAAAACAGAACTTTCCAAGATAAAAGCTAATATCTATGGAATGCAAAGGTTCAAACGGAACCCCTTGAAGAACTTTAAGAACTAAATTTAAACTCCATGGCGGAGCAACAGGTTTAAACACAGGCTTGATCCTAACTAAAGCCTGAAAAAACGCCTGAACGTCTGGAACCTCAGCCAGACGTTTGTGCAAAAGAATAGACAGAGCAGAAATCTGTCCCTTTAAGGAACTAGCTGACAAACCCTTCTCCAATCCTTCTTGGAGAAAATATAATATCCTAGGAATTTTGAACTTACTCCATGAGTAACCCTTGGATTCACACCAATGAGGATATTTACACCATATCTGATAGATTTTCCAGGTGACAGGCTTTCGAGCCTGAATTAAGGTATCAATGACCGATTCGGAAAAACCACGCTTTGAAAGAATCAAGCGTTCAATCTCCAAGCAGTCAGACGAAGAGAAATTAGATTTGGATGTTTGAAGGGACCTTGAAGTAGAAGGTCCTGCCTTAGCGGCAGAGTCCATGGTGGAAAAGATGACATGTCCACCAGATCTGCATACCAAGTCCTGCGTGGCCACGCAGGGGCTATCAAGATCACCGAAGCTCTCTCCTGCTTGATCTTGGCAATCAGACGAGGGAGCAGAGGAAACGGTGAAAACACATAAGCCAGGCTGAAGGACCAGGGCGCTGCTAAAGCATCTATCAGTGCTGCCTTGGGATCCCTGGACCCGTAACAAGGAAGCTTGGCGTTCTGACGAGACGCCATGAGATCCAGTTCTGGTTTGCCCCAAAGTTGGATCAACTGGGTAAATACCTCCGGTTCCCACTCTCCCGGATGAAAAGTCTGCCGACTTAGAAAATCCGCCTCCCAGTTCTCTACTCCTGGGATATGGATAGCTGAAAGATGGCAAGAGTGAACCTCTGCCCATAGAATTATCTTTGAAACCTCCAACATTGCCAGGGGGCTCCTTGTTCCCCCCTGATGGTTGATATAGGTTACAGTCGTGATGTTGTCCGACTGAAATCTGATTAACCTGACCGCAGTTAGCTGAGGCCAAGCCTGAAGAGCATTGAATATCGCTCTTAGTTCCAGAATGTTTATCGGAAGGAGTGCCTCCTCCTGAGTCCACGAACCCTGAGCCTTCAGGGAGTTCCAGACTGCACCCCAGCCCAGAAGGATGGCATCTGTCATTACTATAGTCCATTCTGGCCTGCGGAAACTCATTCCCTTGGACAGATCGACCCGAGATAGCCACCAGAGAAGAGAATCCCTGGTCTCTTGATCCAGATTTAGTAGAGGGGACAAATCTGTGTAATCCCCATTCCACTGATTGAGCATGCAAAGTTGCAGTGGTCTGAGATGTAGGCGGGCAAACGGAACTATGTCCATTGCCGCTACCATTAATCCGATTACCTCCATACACTGAGCCACTGACGGACAAGAAATGGAATAAAGAGCACGGCAGGGAGTTAGAAGTTTTGACAACCTGACCTCTGTCAGATAAATCTTCATTTCTACTGAATCTATCAGAGTTCCTAGGAAGGAAACTCTTGTGAGAGGTGAACGAGAACTTTTTCCTTCGTTCACCTTCCACCCGTGAGTCCTTAGGAATGCCAGAACAATGTCCGTATGGGACCTGGTGATTTGAAAAGTTGACGCCTGTATCAGGATGTCGTCTAGGTAAGGGGCTACTGCTATACCCCGCCAGAAGGGACCCTAGAACTTTCATAAAGATTCTTGGTGCCGTGGCTAACCCGAAGGGAAGAGCCACAAACTGGTAATGCCTGTCTAGGAAGGCGAACCTGAGAAACTGATGATGATCCCTGTGTATCAGAATATGTAGATAAGCATCCTTTAAGTCCACGGTAGTCATATATTGACCCTCCTGGATCATAGGTAGGATGGTTCGAATAGTCTCCATCTTGAAAGATGGGACCCTGAGAAATTTGTTTAGGATCTTGAGATCCAAGATTGGTCTGAAAGTTCCCTCTTTCTTGGGAACTATAAACAGATTTGAATAGAAGCCCTGCCCCTGTTCCTCCTTTGGAACTGGGTGGATCACTCCCATAACTAGTAGGTCTTAAACGCAATGTAAGAATGCCTCTTTATCTGGTTTGCAGATAATTGTGAGAGATGAAATCTCCCCTTTGGAGATGAAGCTTTGAAATCCAGGAGATATCCCTGGGAAACAAACTCCAGAGCCCAGGGATCCTGGACATCTCTTGCCCAAGCCTGGGCGAAGAGAGAAAGTCTGCCCCCCACTAGATCCGGTCCCGGATCGGGGGCTACTCCTTCATGCTGTCTTAGAGGCAGCAGCAGGCTTTTTGGCCTGTTTCCCCTTGTTCCAAGCCTGGTTAGGTCTCCAGACTGGCTTGGACTGGGCAAAATTTCCCTGCGCCACTGTTGAAGTTTCGAAAGGAACGAAAATTAGTCTGTTTGGTCCTTAACATGTTGGACCTATCCTGGGGAAGGGCGTGGCCTTTTCCTCCAGTAATATCAGAAATTATCTCCTTCAGTCCAGGCCCAAATAGGGTCTGCCCTTTGAAGGGGATATTGAGAAGTTTAAACTTTGAAGTGACATCAGCTGACCAGGATTTAAGCCATAGCGCCCTACGTGCCTGAATGGCAAAACCTGAATTTTTAGCCGTTAGCTTGGTTAAATGAAAAACGGCGTCAGAAACAAATGAATTGGCTAACTTAAGAGCTTTAAGCCTGTCAAGGATATCATCCAACAGGGTCTCTACCTGTAAAGCCTCCTCAAGAGACTCGAACCAGAATGGTCTAGAAAAACAGAATTTATGCTTACCTGATAAATTACTTTCTCCAACGGTGTGTCTGGTCCACGGCGTCATCCATTACTTGTCGGAAATGTTCTCCCCCACAGGGAAAGGCAAGGAGAGCACACAGCAAGAGCTGTCCATACAGCTCCCCCCCCGGCTCCGCCCCCCAGTCATTCGACCGACGGTTAGGAGAAAAAGGAGAAACTATAGGGTGCCGTGGTGACTGTAGTGTATAAAGAAAAAAATTTCAACCTGATTAAAAAAAACAGGGCGGGCCGTGGACCGGACACACCGTTAGAGAAAGTAATTTATCAGGTAAGCATAAATTCTGTTTTCTCCAACATTGGTGTGTCCGGTCCACGGCGTCATCCATTACTTGTGGGAACCAATACCAAAGCTTTAGGACACGGATGAAGGGAGGGAGCAAATCAGGTTACCTAAACGGAAGGCACCACGGCTTGCAAAACCTTTCTCCCAAAAATAGCCTCCGAAGAAGCAAAAAGTATCAAATTTGTAGAATTTGGCAAAAGTGTGCAGAGAAGACCAAGTCGCTGCCTTACATATCTGGTCAACAGAAGCCTCGTTCTTGTAGGCCCATGTGGAAGCCACAGCCCTAGTAGAGTGAGCTGTGATACGGTCAGGAGGCTGCCGTCCGGCAGTCTCATAAGCCAAGCGGATAATGCTTTTCAGCCAGAAAGAGAGAGCGGTAGCAGTAGCTTTTTGACCTCTCCTCTTACCAGAGTAAACGACAAACAAGGATGAGGTTTGTCTAAAATCTTTTGTTGCTTCTAAATAGAACTTTAAAGCACGAACAACATCTAAATTGTGTAATAAACGTTCCTTCTTTGAAACTGGATTCCGACACAAAGAAGGAACAACTATTTCTTGGTTGATGTTCTTGTTGGAAACAACTTTTGGAAGAAAACCAGGCTTAGTACGCAAAACAACCTTATCTGAATGGAACACCAGATAGGGTGGATCACACTGCAAAGCAGATAATTCAGAAACTCTTCTAGCAGAAGAAATAGCAACCAAAAACAGAACTTTCCAAGATAGTAACTTAATATCTATGGAATGTAAAGGTTCAAACGGAACCCCTTGAAGAACTGAAAGAACTAAATTTAGACTCCAAGGAGGAGTCATGGGTCTGTAAACAGGCTTGATTCTGACCAAAGCCTGAACAAAAGCTTGTACATCTGGCAAAGCTGCCAGTCGTTTGTGCAACAAGACGGATAATGCAGAACATAGGTTATCTGATGGAACAGACATGTTAAACAGATTTAGGCAGGCAAACAATGCAATAAAAACGATTTTAAACAAAAACGTTACTATCTCTTTAAATAATAAAATGACACATTTATTTCTGAATGTTCAAAAAAACTATGAAGGCAATATCCGATTTTTCTGAAATTTGGACCCCAGTGTCTTAATGCTTAGAAAGTATTGCACAGCAAATATGGAGACTCTAGCTCTTAAAACAAGCAAACCGGAGCCTTGCTGCAGCTTTTTACCTTCCTTAGGGGTCACCATTCACAGAAAAAAGCCTTTTGGAGTCACTTTCTGAGCCAAAGGACCCTCTCAAATGAATCTGCATGCACTGCCTTGAAATTCAACTGCGCAGCTGAAGCGCCAAAATGAGGCTTCCTCCCTCAGCACACTAGAGTGAAGGGGCCTTCCTGACTAGATTTAGGTGTCTAAAACAAGCCAGATCAATACAAAAACGTTCCCAAGTGTATGTGAGCTTATAAAATATTTCAAATGGTATAATATTGTAATAAAAACCAATCGATTTGGCCCCTAACAGTGTCTACCAGCATAAAAAACAAAAAGGGGAAGCCTGTTATCTTTTTTGCTGAGGTGAAAGAAAAATGGCTTACCGTTTCCCCTGAGGGGAAAAATGACTGTCATCTAGCTAATGCTAGATGACAGTCATTTTTGTGTTGTTAGAAGGAGACTAGTCATACCTGAAGCAGATGAGTCTGCAAACTGTTACCCCAACTGAAGTTCTCTTGTTTCAACAGTCCTGTGTGGTAACAGTAATGGATTTTAGTTACTTGTGCTAAAATCATAGCCCTCTTAAACAGAAATCTTCATCACTTTTCTGTTATAGAGTAAATAGTACAAGCCAGCACTATTTTAAAATAACAAACTCTTGATAGAAGAATAAAAAACTACAACTAACACCACAAACTCCTCGCCATCCCCGTGGTAGATGCTACTTGTTCAGAGCGGCAAGGAGAATGACTGGGGGGTGGAGCTGTATGGACAGCTATTGCTGTGTTCTCTCCTTGCCTTTCCCTGTGGGGGAGAACATTTCCCACAAGTAATGGATGACGCCGTGGACCGGACACACCAATGTTGGAGATAGCACAACTGTCCTCGACAGGGATAGTTGTACGCTTCGCTAGGGTAGAGACTGCTCCCTCCACCTTAGGGACCGTCTGCCACAAGTCCCGTGTAGCGGCATCTATAGGAAACATTTTCTTAAAAGCAGGAGGGGGAGAGAACGGCACACCTGGTCTATCCCATTCCTTAGTAATAATTTCTGAAAACCTCTTAGGGATTGGAAAAACCATCAGTGTAAACAGGCACTGCAAAGTATTTGTCCATTTTACACAATTTCTCTGGGACTACAATGGTGTCACAGTCATCCAGAGTCGCTAAAACCTCCCTGAGCAACACGCGGAGGTGTTCAAGCTTAAATTTAAATGCTTTCATTTCAGAGTCAGACTGAAGTAACGCCTTTCCTGAATCAGAGAAGTCACCCACAGATAGAAGCTCTCCTGCTTCAACTTCTGCACATTGTGAGGGTATATCAGACATAGCTACTAAAGCGTCAGAGAGCTCTGTATTTGTTCTAGCCCCAGAGATGTCTCGCTTTCCTTGTAACCCTGGCAGTTTGGACAATACCTCTGTGAGGGTATGATTCATAACTGCTGCCATGTCTTGTAAAGTAAACGCATTGGACGCGCTAGATGTACTTGGCGTCCCTTGAGCGGGAGTTATAGGTTCTGACCCGTGGGGAGAGCTAGATGGCATAACCTCCCTTTTGTCAGTCTCAGAAACCTCAGGTGATAAATCTTTAAAAGCCATAATATGGTCTTTATAACTTATAGAAAGGTCAGTGCATTTGGTACGCATTCTAAGAGGGGGTTCCACAATGGCTTCTAAACATAATGAACAAGGAGTTTCCTCTATGTCAGACATGTTTAACAGACTAGTAATGAGACCAGCAAGCTTGGAAAACACTTTAATAAATGTGAAAAAAGCAATAATAAAAAACGGTACTGTGCCTTTAAGAGAAAAAAACTACCACATAAACTGCACAACAGTGAAAAAAAATTAGTAAACTCTACAAATTTTTTTACAGTGTGTATAAGAGACTAAAGCAGCATTGCACCCACTTGCAAATGGATGATTAACCCCTCAGGCCCAAAAACGAATTAGAAAAACATTAAACCTGTGAACAAACAGTCAAACACACTGCCACAGCTCTGCTGTGGCTCCTACCTGCCCTTAAAAACGATTTTTGCAGGAACAAAACCCTCTATAGAGGTCCTATAAGCCAGAGGACTCCTTCAGGGAAGCTGGATGTCTCAGACTGAAAACGAAAATAGGACCCTCCCACCATGCACTCAAAGTCAGAGGGCCTTAAAAAGTACTCCTAGGAGTAATCTAACAAGCCATGTGGAAACTAGCCCCTAAATAAAGATTTATCACCCTCAGAGTAAAAACGTTTTTATTTATAAATCATGATCCCAGTTGTTGTTAAATCACTGTATCAGGTTTACCTTAAATATACCAGGCACTGTCAGTATTTTCTAGACCTTATCATCTCTCTAGAAAAAAAATATACTGAACATACCTCAAAGCAGGCAATCTGCAGACCGTACCCCCAACTGAAGTTTTCTTTCCATACTCTTCAGTTATGTGCGAGAACAGCAATGGACCTTAGTTACAAACCGCTAAGATCATCAAACCTCCAGGCAGAAGTCTTCTTCCAATTTCTGCCTGAGAGTAAAAACAGTACAACGCTGGTACCGTTTAAAAATAAACTTTTGATTGAAGGTAAAAACTACACTAAGTCACCACATCTCTCTTGATACTTCCTTTCTTGTCGAGAGCTGCAAGAGAATGACTGGGGGTGGCAGTTAGGGGAGGAGCTATATAGACAGCTCTGCTGTGGGTGTCCTCTTGCAGCTTCCTGTTGGGAAGCAGAATATCCCACAAGTAATGGATGAACCCGTGGACTGGATACACCTTTACAAGAGAAAATAAAATTTATATTCACCAAATTATCTTCTAAAGTATAGTTGATCAACTAGTAAAACAAATTAATAAAGCAAATTATATATAATATATAATGCAAAACCCAATATAAATAAATTCAATATAAAAAAATTCAATGTAAAAACATAGGCAAAGCACTGAGAGCCCGGTTTTTATATTCAAAAAAGTGTTTCCTTTCTGAAATTGGAAGTCTTCAAAGAGTAGAAGCAGATAGTCTTTTTATGAAGACAAAAAAAAAGTATAAAGGTGGATATATATGGTTAAAAAATATATATATGCCAGTAGAAAACAGAAGAGAGTAAATGTCTTTTTGCGGCAAAGTATTGAATAAGTAGTTTATCTTTGTAGAGTTAATTCTTTTCACTGTCCGATTAATAGGTACGGCTTACAGTCTTTTTTCTTAAAGGTAAGTATTGACTGTTTCAAATAATATATATATATATAGCGATAATAGGGTTTAAACTTTGGTGGCCAGCCGTTATTTAAAACTTTCTTTCATTAAATGTTAATGTAGAACAAAGTGTGGTGTTGCAGATCTTAATGGACAAGTTTCAATACTTGGGGTGGAAAAGTATACAGCCTGCTATGCAGGTAATCTCACCCTCCGGCGTCCTTTCTCCAAGATCAGGGGCGCTTTGAGACAGCACCGCTCCAGATAGTAAATGATGGTTGATTCCGGTTGTCTTCAGACTTGCGCAAGTCACCTGGAATGAACCGGTAATGTTTTCTTCTTTGTAACTCCTGCTCTTAGTACTTCAGTGTACGCAGGAAAAAGAAATACAGCTTTCACAGATTCCCAGTAAGCAGCTTTCAAAGGTCCTCTCGGTATACAGCTTGCAAAACCTCCCGGTTTCAATGGCAGTCTCTCTCTGATGTATGAACACAGCTTTCTACGCGTTTCACCCAATTTCTGGGCTTCTTCAAGATGCTGTGTGTGTCTGAATATAGAATTTAAATAATGCCGCATTTCATTGGTCAGTCAGAAAATGACGTTTCCTGGGGCTCTTTGTTGCAGATTTATTTTTCGCTGGATTAAGTTTTTACTTTAATAAGATATTTGAGAAGTTTTTTGTGTTTGCAATATCTAATCTATCTTATATAAGAAGGAGTGCTAAAAGTGTCAGTGTAATTATATATAATAGTTATTTGGTTTTAACTCGCTAAAGATTCAATTTTTCGTGTTTGCAGTCTCTACTCTTTCTTATATTGAAAAGAGTGCTAGAGTATACGCTTCATTTTAGAGCATAACTATTTTTCATTTAATGGAAGATATTACCCCAGAATGATCTTTAAGAACGCAAAAAATTAAACTATACTTGCTCCGAGCGAATTTAAACCAAAGCAACATAAAATATCAACAGAGAAAGATCTAATGGGTCACAAACTAAAAGGTTTTTTTCCTTGTCACCTCTGTCGAGCTTGCCAATATAGTTCGAAAAAGAAGTCTATAGCTATCCCCGAACAGAAAAATGAATTCATTATCAAAGATACTATCAGATGTAATACAAAAAGGGTTATCTATATGCTAAAAGGCACTTGCAATCTATTTTATATAGGGGAAACGACCAGAATGTTAAGGGACAGAGTGCGAGAGCACCTTTGCAACATTAAAAAAGGTAACTTAGATACACAACTCTATAAACATTTTAGAGAAGTACATCAAAATAAATTATCAGCCCTCACCTATTGGGGTATATGTAAGGTGAAACACAACTGGAGAGGAGGAAATTATGAACTAAGTCTCCTAAAAAAGGAAGCTGAATTTATATTTAAATTTTAATACTGTATACCCCAATGGATTAAATTCAGAGCTAGACCTGTCTCCTTTCCTGTCCCTTTAAATAATTTAATCTATTTATGATTTATCAAGAAAGTATGTTCTAGAAACCTATTTATAAATATCTATATTTGTGCACTACTATGCTGTCATACAACATCATCTATATTGATGCACCACACCCATGTTTGTTTCATAATTTAATGTTTATCAGTCACAAAAATCCCCTTTTTTCTTTCTTATTTATTTACTTATTTGCACTAAAGATAAGGAATCCTTTTAAAATAATAAATAAAAAAAAATCTTTTTTGCACCCTTGAGCCATATGGCACAAGATGTAACTAAACCACAAAGGTCCACAAGAATTATAAATAATTACTATATATTCATAATCACTTTCTTTTTTCACTATTTTTACATTTTATCAAATCAATCTAATTAAATTTTATAACAGTAGGGGGTTAACACTAGAATAATAAATACTTAATTGATCACTCCCTTATTACCATGGTACATGTCCCCTATCTTTTTTAGTTTAAAAATTTGTCCCTAATTTTATACACGATCCCAAGCTTTAAAACAAACCACACAATTATTATTATTTCTTATAGGTGATGAAATGCCCAAAATTCAATCAAATGTTTATTCAGAAACATTTCTAATATCTAAATTCAATGAAAAAATTAACTGAGTCTTGAGTAATAAATTAACAGAAGGGGTTAACCCCAGAAATAATCAATAAATTAATTACTCCCCTATCGTTATGTTATGTGTCCCTTCTCTCTTTTATAATATAAAATTGTCCCCCTTTTTACAAACGATCCTAGGCTTAAGAAATAGCTTAAGAATTATTAATATTTTTTATGGGTGTTAAAATACCTAAAAGTCTAACCAAATATATTATCAGAATTGTGTCAATTTTGGTATCTATAAACGATACTAAAACTGACTGAATCTGTAGAAAATTAAAATAAATAACGAATATATATATATATATATATATATATATATATATATATATATATATATATATATATATATATATATATATATATATATATATATATATATATATATATATACACACACACATATACATATATACACTGACACTCTAGCACTCTTTTCAATATAAGAAAGAGTAGAGACTGCAAACACGAAAAATGTAATCTTTAGCGAGTTAAAACCAAATAACTATTATATATAATTACACTGACACTTTTAGCACTCCTTATATAAGAAAGAATAGATATTGCAAACACAAAAAACTTCTCAAATATCTTATTAAAGTAAGAACTTAATCCAGCGAAAAATTAATTTGCAACAAATAAACAACTATGTAACAATTGAAGGTTAACTTTTGATACAATCTTTAATTGAAATTATAACTAACAAAGCAACATTTATGAGAGAGCCCTAAGTGCAACCAATAAACGTACAAAAACAAAAAAACAGAGAGAGCCCCAGGAAACATCATTTTCTGACTGATCAATGAAATGAAAGGCGGCATTATTTAAATTCTATATTCAGACACACACACAGCATCTTGAAAAAGCCCAGAAATTGGGTGAAACGCGTAGAAAGCTGTGTTCATACATCAGAGAGAGACTGCCATTGAAACCGGGAGGTTTTGCAAGCTGTATACCGAGAGGAACTTTGAAAGCTGCTTACCGGGAATCTGTGAAAGCTGTATTTCTTTTTCCTGCGTACACTGAAGTACTAAGAGCAGGAGTTACAAAGAAGAAAACATTACCGGTTCATTCCAGGTGACTTGCGCATGTCTGAAGACAACCGGAATCAACCATCATTTACTATCTGGAGCTGCGCTGTCTCAAAGCGCCCCTGATCTTGGAGAAAGGACGCCGGAGGGTGAGATTACCTGCATAGCAGGCTGTATACTTTTCCACCCCAAGTATTGAAACTCGTCCATTAAGATCTGCAACACCACACTTTGTTCTACATTAACATTTAACAAAAGAAAGTTTTAAATAACGGCTGGCCACCAAAGTTTAAACCCTATTATCGCTATATATATATATATATATATATATATATATATATATATATATATATATATATATATATATATATATATATATATATATATATATAAATTATTTGAAACAGTCAATACTTACCT
Source organism: Bombina bombina (assembly GCF_027579735.1). Taxonomy (NCBI): domain Eukaryota; kingdom Metazoa; phylum Chordata; class Amphibia; order Anura; family Bombinatoridae; genus Bombina; species Bombina bombina. The sequence continues at coordinate 862,852,792 of NC_069500.1, forward strand.
TTAAGAAAAAAAGACTGTAAGCCGTACCTATTAATCGGACAGTGAAAAGAATTAACTCTACAAAGATAAACTACTTATTCAATACTTTGCCGCAAAAAGACATTTACTCTATTCTGTTTTCTACTGGCACATATATATTTTTTAACCATATATATCCACCTTTATACTTTTTTTGTCTTCATAAAAAGACTATGTGCTTCTACTCTTTGAAGCAAGACATCCAATTTCAGAAAGGAAACACTTTTTTGAATTTAAAAACCGGGCTCTCTCTCAGTGCTTTGCCTATGTTTTTACATTGAGTTTTGCATTATAGATTATATATAATTTGCTTTATTAATTTGTTTTACTAGTTGATCAACTATACTTTAATACTTTAGAAGATAAAATTTATATTCACTAAAAAAAAATTTCTGTTATATTTTATCTGTCATTATTAAAATAAGCTCTATTAACATAAAAAAATCTACCCTTTCATATTTGTTGTTTTAGCTGGTAATAGCTGACATTTTTCCCATTATCAAAATAAATGAGTCCATTTTGGAGGCAGTGGCGGTAACGGAGGGTAAGATTGTGGGGGTGGGGCGGCCCCTGGACAGCCATGGAACAAGCTGCGCAGGGCCCAAAGCAGGCAGGATGTGTTATGCAAGAGGGCCAACACGGTTGGAAGGGGCCTAGGGAGGTGGCTGAAGTGGGATCATGTGACAGGGATGCATACCAGGGCCACAATCAGGGAGTCAATTTTGAGAATGTGGGTCAGCACGGCCAGAGGGGGTCTGGTGAGGTTTCAAAGGAGGGGACATCTGTTAGGCCTGTGGTGTGTGGGGACACAGTTAGCCAGCCAGGCCCCTCTAAGGCTGGGTCCAGTCAGTTAGGGGAAGATTTCATGGTGATAGACTCATGGCCCAGGGAGGGTGGGATTATGGCCCTGGCTGAGGATGATAGGGGGTTTCCAATACAGCTTGCTGAGGCCAGGCCAGGCCAGTCCAAGCAGCTGGGGGTTAGGCAGTTGCAGGTCCGCCCTAGGGCTAAGGGTGGCTCAAGAAGTTTTAAGTCTAGGGGCTCAAGTTATTGGGGGTAGGCCCTCTAGGGCTAGGAGGAGAGGTGTTGCAGGAAGAGGTGTTCGTGGGAGGGGGGCCCTAATGTATACTCTGATCCTGTAATTATAGAAGATTTCCCTAGCTCATCTGAGAGTGAGGATGTGGTACCCCCTTCCCCCAGGTTAGCTGAGCTTAAGAGGGGTTTGGGTTTGCCGTCACATAGGGGTTTTAGGTTTCCTCAGGTTAATGTTACTGGGGTGGAGCAATCTTCTGAAGGGACTCAGCATAGAAGTCATGTGTCTGATGTTGGTGCTAATGTTTCCTCTCCACTAGCAGGTACGGTGTTAGCCTCGAGGGGCGCATCTTTGGAGCAGCAAAGTGAGAGGCGTCCTGTTGACGGCGGAGAGGACTCCTCCTTCCGTCTGGCGGATTCCTGGACCCTAGGGATGGTCCGGCGCCTAGTGAGGCCTACAATTCTTTGATGGTAGGTGACAGTGCTCACACATATAGGGGCAGATTGGAAGAAGGTGGGAGTGTTCAAACGCCTGGTAGAACCGACTTAAGGGTTTGGACAGTGGTACATAATGAGAGGGCGGAGGATGCCTTTACAGCAGTCAGGGCCTCCAATTACAGGGGTGAGGTTAGGCGTAGGAAGGTGACGCAGAGGATTCCATCAGATTATGTTTTGCCTAGGTCAAAAAGAGCTAAAGGGCTGGGTGGTAATGTATTGCTGCAGAGTTGTGTGGATACAGCTCCTAGAGATAAGGGTGAACTGTCTGTGGGTCATCTCCATAATTTTTTACAGGCTCCTAAGGGTATTAGCCCTTCTGTCGAGGGACCTCCAGCAGCTGCGGGGGGACCGCAACTTTCGGATAATCTTCTGGACACACGAAACATGATAGCGGTGGCAGGTGAGCTTTCCGACTGGTATAGGTCGGGGGGGCATCAGGGGAATTGGAGAATGTTGCAGGGTCAGCTAGTGTATCAGTAAGTCTACTGGAGCGGTTGCGGGAGTTGTTGCGGAAGGTGGAGGCCTCTATGGCCCCCTTTGCTACTCAACCATCTGTGGCCAGGGCTTGGGCCCTGCGAGGAGGAGAAGAAAAAAGGAAGAAGAAAAAAGGAAGAAGAAAAAAGGAAGAAGAAAAAAGGAAGAAGAAAAAAGGAAGAAGAAAAAAGGAAGAAGAAAAAAGGAAGAAGAAAAAAGGAAGAAGAAAAAAGGAAGAAGAAAAAAGAAGAAAAAAGAAGAAAAAAGAAGAAAAAGGAAGAAAAAGGAAGAAAAAAGAAGGAAGAAAAAAGGAAGAAGAAAAAAGGAAGAAGAAAAAAGGAAGAAGAAAAAAGGAAGAAGAAAAAAGGAAGAAGAAAAAAGGAAGAAGAAAAAAAGGAAGAAGAAAAAAAGGAAGAAGAAAAAAGGAAGAAGAAAAAAGGAAGAAGAAAAAAGGAAGAAGAAAAAAGGAAGAAGAAAAAAGGAAGAAGAAAAAAGGAAGAAGAAAAAAAGAAGAAGAATCCCCGTTATGCTATTTAGATAAGATTGCGGCTGCTCAGCGGGCGTACGGGGGGGGGATGGCTTGGTGGACCTACGCCAAGCACTTTCGGCAACTGCTCGCCGTCAAGCAAGATATGAAGTGGGATGACCGGGAATCGGGTCTATGGTTAAAAGTGATGACTCCTTTACGGGCCTCTCAGCCCTTTCGATCTACGGCCGGTGGCTTGGCGGCAGCAAGCTCGTCGGCAGTGGGAAAAAAGGGTTTCTGTTTTGCATTCAACGACGGTCAGTGCAAATGGGGCAATACATGTAAATTCAGGCACGAATGCTCTGGCTGCGGAGGGGCACACGCATTCGCTAAATGTTTTAAGAAAAATTAGGGACCGGGGAAGCCCGATATTCCCGAAAAAGGGGGCGTCGCCAATCAGGGTGCAAAAGATGGAGCACTGGTTAGGTCGCTACGGAACTGAAAGGGGTTGCCGGGAGAAAGAGGCTGTTTTACTCCACGGTTTTACTTTTGGTTTTATTATACCATCAGTTGGTGGTTCTAAACGTTTTGAGGGTAAATTTGAAGTCTGCGAGGGAGTGGCCTCAGGTTGTACGCAAAAAATTGTTAAAAGAAGTAGTTTTGGGTAGAATGGCCGGTCCATTTGGGGCTTTGCCTTTCCCTGGGTTACGGATATCTCATCTGGGAGTGGTTCCAAAAAGGGAGGCTGGTAAATTCCGGCTTATCCACCACTTATCGTATCCAAAAGGGAATTCTGTAAACAAAAGGTATTCCTCCTGAGCTAGCTTCAATTAAGTAGGATTCTTTTGATTCGGTGGTGGAGCTGGTTCGGGTGGCTGGGAAGCATGCTTTGCTAGCTAAGGTGGACATCGAGGCAGCTTTCAGGCTATTGCCAGTTCACCCGGTTTCTCAGAGATTGCTGGGTTGCTGGATGTTTTTTTGTGGACCTCTGTCTCCCGATGGGGTGTTCGATCTTGTCTTCATTGTTCTAGAATTTTAGCACCTTCTTGGAGTGGGTGGTCAAAAAAAAAAAACTTTCTGACCTATCGTCAGTAGTCCATTATTTGGACGATTTTTTGTTTGTGGGTCCTGCTGGAGAGGCGGTTTGCGCCACGTTGAGGGACACGTTTTACCAGATTGCTGAGAAATTCGGTGTTCCAATTGCGCTAGATAAGTCTGAAGGACCGGTGACATGTTTGAGTTTTTTGGGGATTACATTGGATTCTGATCTCATGGAATGTAGGCTTCCACCTAGCAAAGTGGAAGATTTAATTATGGCGATTAATTACTTCCTTTAAACTAGTATTCAATAAAGAACATTGAATAGAAAGGATACTAAAAAAAGCACTCATGAGAACTCTGAGACAATTGTATATTGGAGAACTGAAAATCACACAAGTTAAAAATATTTCTTTATTAGAACGTATTTAAAAATGGGTGTAATTAAAACATCAGTAGGTAATTGGTACAGTTAAATAACCGATTAAATATGGGCTGGTGCTATTAGTCAGCTAGTAGGTCCGCAATAATGGACACTATTAATATCTGAATTTTACTATAGATATTCCTGCCACTACAGTATTGATATAATAACTTGTTTGTCAACTTTAGCAAATCATTACCCTAGGGAGCTCAGCATCTAGAAATTTTAATCCAAACTTGTCAGTGGCTAATGGGGGTTATCGTCGTGCGTTAGCCCATGCACATTACTTTTCTCATAGTTTATGTTGGTAGTCCAGTCCTGACTACGTATATCAATCTATTACAGTGAAACATGATATGTGCAGCATGAGAACCTAAGCCGATGTTTCTATACGTTAAGCTGTCAGTTATATTATATACTGAGAACAGTTAAACAATATTGGGAGACTTTTTTAGATACTCATAACGTTACTATAAAATATTAGCTATAGTAATTATAAACCTCTGTTGTATGTAAGATTACATCTATCTGCATTACTCAAAATTGATAATACAGCTGCTAACTGACAATAATGAGGTCTACAATAGATCACTGATTATGCTACATATTATGATAGAATAAGTTACACATAGTGCTATCATATTAATTCAGTGTATCCAACTATAGTGAACTATATTGTAACGTTTACACACAGTACAAATGTAAAGATCGAAGTGCACAGACACTCTAAGTCCTCAATAAAATTGTATGCAAGCCTTTTAACTACCATTATAAAAAAAAAATTGCATTGGTGGTGCCATTAAAATTTATAAGTCTGGGAAATGGTGACTCAGTCCTAGAACAATTTATATCTGAATAAGCACCAAGACGCATTGTGCAGAAAATCAATAAGGATCCTTTAATGATATTTCTAAATTAACCAAAGGTTGTCACATTGATAGTGTTGACACGCATATTACTATCAGAATAACCTAGGGGATCCGGCTGTATTGAGCTACACAGTAGTATTTATGGTGTACTAGTATGGATGCAACATAAGGAAAGAGGGGAAAGACAGAGCTAATATAGCACTCCTCCTTACTAGAACTGATAGGGAGTTAGTTAAAAAAAAAAACTATACTTTAATTAATAAAGTTAAAAAATGGGGTGAACACCCCTATTAGATACCAAATCCCACTACCAAACACCAATTCAACTAAAAGTAAACCGACAGTCCGTTTGTGATTTGTTGCCAGCCAATCACAGTGTGCCCAGGGAAGACGCCCATATATCATCCAATCACTATTTGTGAAAGAAAACGCCCATTATTAGGTCTGCACTGTGTGGCTGGGGAAAAATTTGTCAAACGGAGCACGCATATTGATTGGTTGAAAATAGCGTGTTGAGATTACTCCTTTATCTGTAGACACTGCTGCGAAAAAAAAAAAAATATATATATAATAATAATAATAATAATAATAATAATAATAATAATAATAATAATAATAATAATAATAATAATAATAATAATAATAATATTATTATTATTATATATAGTAGAAGAGATCCTATTGTTCAAGAAGTGTATCATAACGATATTCACTACAGTACTAATGCAGTTATACTCGTCGATCCAGTCTAGTATCCTTACGGTAATGTAAATTCCTCAAAGGCAAAGAAATATGTCAAACTCCATCGCTACCCCTAACATATACTGCAGGGCAAAATACATAGCATACATGATTATGTATTGCGAAGCAAAGTTCTGCTAGAATCAATTATGGTTATATTAACCCTGTACATATATGATGTCATATGTGAATATATGATAATAATGGTTTATGTGTAAGTGCTGATCTTATAACAGCAATTTCTCTTTTGATGAGGAAAAATTCTAGTGGAATGTAAGTTGTGATATGGTTATGAGAGTGCGATCGTGAACGATCTAATTTATACATATATTTTCTGGGTCCCAATCTTAAGGACATATAAAACCATTAAAAATCATTAAAAATCCTTTAAGAGTGACATTACCCTGTAATTACAGTTAGTCTCAGTGAAGATCATAGAATATTAGTTAAGCGACCGAACCTTTATATGGTTAAATGTGTCACAAGACGGTTCGTCAAAATCAACACATAAAAAAATGACTATATAATTAAATCTGCTACTTCATCATAATTTATATGTATAGTAGTGGTATTAAATACACAGATAATTAGTCATATAATAAAATGTGCGATTGTACATAAAGATTCTACAATCCCTAAGGATGTAAATGTAATTGGATCATTTATTAATATTTTATATTCCGATTGGGACTAATATGCAGAAAAATAGCCCAATACTGTTAATCCCCCATATAGGTAGTAATATAAATGTACCATTCATATTGTGATACATAGTAACGGGACTTAGGCAATAAATACAGTGGGCTTATTGGTCACAAATAAAGGGATTTATCCCTCGCTATTCATATCCAATTAGATATACACCCAGTAATTTTTATACTCATTCATACCATGGGGTATGACAGTATTCAGGTTGAAAACCCATTTGGTTTCCATCTGTAGCAATTTGTCATCTGTATTGCCCCCTCTTATTCCTGGCTTCAATTTCTCTAAACCCCAACATTTCATGGCATTGGTCTTCCCATTATGGGATCGTAGAAAGTGTCTGGCTACACTAGTAATTTGTTTCTGTTTGTCTACATCCCTTTGGGCTGTATATTGCCGAGATGTTCTGTAATACGTGTTCCCATACTTCTTGTTGTCATACCAACGTAATATAAATTACAACTACAAGATATACAATAAATGACATTAGTACTCTGACAGTTGATATGTTGCTTTATGTTCCACGACTATTGATTGTTTTTTAACCATATGCTGGCATACTGAGTAATGCCCACACGCAATAGAGCCTTCACAGATAGGCGATTTATTTGCATTTCTATCATTATGGCTAGTTATAAGCGCATCTCTGATGTTTCTAGCTCGCCTATAAGTCACTGAAGGTCTCTCTGTTAGCAACGGTTTCAATAGTTCGTCTCTAGTAAGGACATGCCAATGTTTTGTCAGAATGTTGGTGATTTTGTCACTTTGTGAGGAATAAGTAGTAATACATCTTAGGGGGGGTACTATTCTCTTTGATTTTAGGGGTTAGTAATTCTCCCCTATCTTTCAGCAGAGCTCTGTTATAAGCCTTAGCTAACAATTTTCTAGAGTAGCCTCTTTCAAGTAACCTTTGTCTAAGTTCTCTGGCAGCTATTTTGAAATCGTTAATGGTACTACAATTTCTCCTCAAACGTATGTACTCCCCCATTGGTAGTCCTCTAATTGTGGCAGGATGGTGATAACTGCTAGCATGTAGAATATTATTTGTGGACGTGGGTTTCCTATACGCTTCTGTTACAATTGAGCTGTCTATCTTGTGAATTGTAAGATCTAGGAATTCCACTTTGGATTTTTGTATATTTGATGTCAGGTATAATCCAAATGGGTTATCATTTAAGGTATCAATGAGATCATTTAGGAGATTTTCTGGACCGTTCCATACGAATAGGATGTCATCTATATATCTGGACCAGTGGGAGATATGTTGGGTAAGATGTTTTAAATTGTCATTAAACACCACTGTTTCTTCCCACCAGCCCAGATATATATTAGCGTACGTGGGGGCACACGCGGTGCCCATGGCTGTCCCACAGGTCTGCAGATAGAATTTATCGTTGAATACGAAGAAGTTATGAGTTAGTATAAACTCTATCATATTCAACAAAAATTCTTTAACCTCATATTGGTATTTTTGTTCAAATAGTATTAAACTGCTCTACACCCCCAGTGTGTTTTTATACTCGTGTAGAGCGATTCTACATCACAAGTTACCAGTACTGAGTTAGTGTCCATATTGATCTCATTGATTTTGTTAAGAAGATGCATTGTGTCTCTGGTGTACGATGGAAGAGACTCAACAATGTATCTTAACCTTGCATCTACATATTTGCTTGCCTTTTCAGTGAGGGAGCCGATCCCGGATACTATCGGTCTCCCTGGCGGCTTACATATATCCTTATGTATTTTAGGCAGCAAATACAATGTAGCCGTTTTCGGTTCTTTAACTTCTAGAAACTTCAATTCCTTTTGGTCAATAATACCATTATTAAAAGCTGAATGAATAAGTGTATTATAACTATTCAGAAACATCTCTGTAGGGTTGCACAAAAGTGATTTGTAATTGGAAGAGTTATTTAGCTGGCGTAATGCTTCCTCACGGTACATAGTATCGGGCCAGATAATGAAGTTACCCCCCTTGTCACTACTTTTTATTTTTACACCTTTCATATTTTTCAGTTGTTTTAGGGCCATACATTCTTCCTTAGATAGGTTGTGATTGGTAATTCCAACATTGTCATGTATGTCTAAAATATCTTGACAAACTAAATTTAGAAAGGTCAGTGTATTGTGAGACGTGTTATTGGGAGGTACAAATTTAGATTTGGCTTTCAGAATTGTTCGCCAACTGATGTTTTCTTCTTCTACATTAGAACTGATGGCTTCATCTATTAGTGCAATTAAATCATTAATCGCCGCTTGATCATTAGCATTTAGGGTATTAGATTCAGAGTTACTGAAATATTTTTTCAAGAGAATTTTTTGAGTAAAAAAGGTGTATGTCTTTGATGGCCTCGAATTTATTAAGTTTAGGTGTGGGTATGAATGACAGGCCTCTTTTTAAGACGGATATCTGATCAGTAGTTAGAGTTAAATTAGAGAGATTCATTATATTGAATTCAGGACTGTCTAGTTCTTTTTGTGTTGTGGTTTGTGATTGAACTTGATTTGTCTCCGAGTTCTGGGCTTGGTGTTTACGGCCCCTTCTTGTTCTACGCCTAAAGGGATGTTGGTGTTAACTTTATGAGGTATAATTCTATTTTTTAAGATAGTTCTGGGTAAAGTTTCCCCATCGGATATATCTACATCTGTACTATCTCCTTCTTTGTCAGATGTGTCCACATCTAGGCTGGCTGTTTTATTTTGCCCCCATGAATATATTGTGTCTGAGGAATAGTCACTAAGGTCCCTGTCAATCTTTCGTTCTTTCCTCTCGGAAATATAGCTTGCAAATTTCTCAACTTCCCCCTTAGTTTTGTTGTATGACTTTTGAAATTCCTCCTTTGACTCATACGGTTTGAGTTCATCACACAATTTAGAAATTCCCTCATTGATCTCATTGAGTTTGTCTAGTTCATGTTCAGTTAAATATCCCATCAATTTAAGCGAGCATTCAGTCAAGGCACTTTCCCATTTTATTTTAAATTCGGGTTTATAATCACTAAACGAAGGGAACAATTTAAATCGTAAACCTCTAGGAATGACACTATTTTCTTTGTAAAAATTGTACATTCCTATGTTCCATTGCTTTTTGATTTGTTTCCTACTAATCTTTTTAAGATATTTTAAAGAATCAGACCATTCCACAATATTATTACTCTCTATAGTACTTTTGTTTTTTAGCTCTGCTGTAAGATTAGTTATATCATTCGTCCATTGGAGCATTTCTGCTCCTAAATCAAAAGAGGCCATAATTCTGAATATTATAAGTGTTTAAGTGTTTAAGAGAGAAATGTGAGTGCAATTCTCACATATGATTGTCAATATGCTAGAAAATATTTTTCTAGCATATCAACTGTCAGAGTACTAATGTCATTTATTGTATATCTTGTAGTTGTAATTTATATTACGTTGGTATGACAACAAGAAGTATGGGAAAACGTATTACAGAACATCTCAGCAATATACAGCCCAAAGGGATGTAGACAACAGAAACAAATTACTAGTGTAGCCAGACACTTTCTACGATCCCATAAGGAGAAGACCAATGCCATGAAATGTTGGGGTTTAGAAAAATTGAAGCCAGGAATAAGAGGGGGCAATACAGAGGACAAATTGCTACAGATGGAAACCAAATGGGTTTTCAACCTGAATACTGTCATACCCCATGGTATGAATGAGTATAATAATTACTGGGTGTATATCTAATTGGATATGAATAGCGAGGGATAAATCCCTTTGTGACCAATAAGCCCACTGTATTTATTGCCTAAGTCCCGTTACTATGTATCACAATATGAATGGTACATTTTATATTACTACCTATATGGGGGATTAACAGTATTGGGCTATTTTTCTGCATATTAGTCCCAATCGGAATATAAAATATTATTAAATGATCCAATTACATTTACATCCTTAGGGATTGTAGAATCTTTATGTACAATCGCACATTTTATTATATGACTAATTATCTGTGTATTTAATACCACTACTATACATATAAATTATGATGAAGTAGCAGATTTAATTATATAGTCATTTTTTTTATGTGTTGATTTTGACGAACCGTCTTGTGACATATTTAACCATATAAAGGTTTGGTCGCATAACTAATATTCTATGATCTTCACTGAGACTAACTGTAATTACAGGGTAATGTCACTCTTAAAGGATTTTTAATGGTTTTATATTTCCTTAAGATTGGGACCCAGAAAATATATGTATAAATTAGATCGTTCACGATCGCACTCTCATAACCATATCACAACTTACATTCCACTAGAATTTTTCCTCATCATAAGAGAAATTGCTGTTATAAGATCAGCACTTACACATAAACCATTATTATCATATATTCACATATGACATCATATACGTACAGGGTTAATATAACCATAATTGATTCTAGCAGAACTTTGCTTCGCAATACATAATCATGTATGCTATGTATTTTGCCCTGCAGTATATGTTAGGGGTAGCGATGGAGTTTGACATATTTCTCTGCCTTTGAGGAATTTACATCAAAATACCGTAAGGATACTAGACTGGATCGATGAGTATAACTGCATTAGTACTGTAGTGAATATCGTTATGATACACTTCCTGAACAATAGGATCTCTTCTACTATATATTATATATATATATTTTCGCAGCAGTGTCTACAGATAAAGGGGTAATCTCAACACGCTATTTTCAACCAATCAATATGCGTGCTACGTTTGACGAATTTTTCCCCAGCCACACAGTGCAGACCTAATGGTGGGCGTTTTCTTTCACAAATAGTGATTGGATGATATATGGGCGTCATCCCTGGGCACACTGTGATTGGCTGGCAACAAATCACAAACTGATATAAAAGGCCGCGCACGCTGGAGCCTCGGTTTACACAATCTCACTGTGTGAAGTATAACATTGAGAAAGGCTAGTTACTAGCCGAAACGCGTTTGTTTAAATACTTTTCTAGTATACCGTTCAGTCACTTCAGCCACCTGATGCCGATGTTTCCTGTTATCGGCCAGGAAACAGAGAAGTGACTGTCGGTTTGCTTTTAGGTGAATTGGTGTTTGGTAGTGGGATTTGGTATCTAATAGGGGTGTTCACCCCATTTTTTAACTTTATTAATTAAAGTATAGTTTTTTTTAACTAACTCTATATCAGTTCGAGTAAGGAGGAGTGCTATATTAGCCCCTGTCTTTCCCCTCTTTCCTTATGTTGCATTAATGTTTAAGGGGCAGCACCGGAATCTGGGCACAGATTCTTTTTCTTACTGAATTATAGTGTAGTGCCAGTTTAAATTAAAATATTTTCTAGCGTACTAGTGTGGATACCAATGCTTATAGATACTCCAAGCCTCAAAACCTGTATAAAATCTTTTTAACAATTGTTATCAGAAGAACAATTTACACAAGTGATGCCATTATATTCTACTTATTTGGGAATTGGTGGCAGTCTTGATCTAGAATAATTTAATAACTCACAAGCCTGAATTGGATCTTGTAATGATTTGCTAAAGTTGACAAAAAATTATATCAATACTGTAGTGGCAGGAATATCTATAGTAAAATTCAGATATTAATAGTGTCCGTTATTGCGGACCTACTAGCTGACTAATAGCACCAGCCCATATTTAATCAGTTATTTAACTGTACCAATTACCTACTGACATTTTAGTTTTAATTACACCCATTTTTAAATACGTTCTAATAAAGAAATATTTTTTACTCTATTGCTGATACGATCTCGTTCACAGTGGAGGCGATTTCGGGATTTTGCGCCATGGGCGGACGACATGGGGAAGGATATTCCGGAGTCATTGTGGACCCTTGGTACGGAGGACTTGCCGAGTTGGTGAGAGCCTCCTTGGCACCGAGTTCATGGAAAGCGTACTCTAAGGTTTGGGAGTCTTGGGAGGATTTCCTTCGTCAGCATAAGGTGGTTGAAGGGGAGGCAGCCTGTCAGATTGCTGCTTGAATGGATACGGAGTTGGAAGCTCGATAATTCCGTTTCAAGCTATTGAACGTTGTGGATATTACAAAATCATTTTGTATTCGGCAAATTATTAAGGGATTAAAACGGAACCGGCAACGGTCTGACAGCCGTCGCCCAGTTGCTTTCGCTGTACTATCATTGTTGTGGAACGCATTAGCAATGGTGTGTGATTCGCCTTACAAAGTCTTGCTGTTTCGAACAGCTTTTGTTTTGGCTTTTTTTGGTACTTTTCACATCTCTGAGCTGATTAGTGCTGCAACAGTTTATGATTTATAGGCCTCGTTGTTGGTACATTTGGACGGCAGGGCTCTTTCTCAATACCAGTTTAAGGCGATTTTAGGGAAGGCCTGGAGAAGCTGGGCTTGAATCCAAGGAAATTCAGTACGCATTCCTTTAGGATTGGTGCTGCCACTGAGGCCGCTGGGTTGGGTCTGGGTGAAGATATCATCAAGGGTGTTGGAAGGTGGCAGTCGAAATGTTTTTGTTTGTACGTTCGCCCGCAGAGGCGGGTGTAAGGGTTTATGTTATGTTTTTCTTTACCATTTGCAGATCCACTTCAAGTTTGGTTGGTGGGCCACTCTTATTTATTGGGCGAAGAGAGAAGCTTTGATGAAGGAGAACAGCCTGCAGCTGGGTTTTGAAAAGGAGAAGGCCGTATTTCGGTGGTGTGGAGTGAGAGGCCTTCGTTGGGACATCCTTTTGTTTACGGTCCTCCACAGGTGTTAGTCATAAACGCTGGGGGTAATGATTTGGGCTTTATACCTCAGAGGGAACTGGTGTGGCGGATTAAAAATGATTGTGCAAGGCTTCAGGTTTTGTTTCCAAAGTTGTTGATTGTATGGTCCAATATAGTGCCGCGTCTGATCTCGCGGGTAGCCTGAGATCACTGTCGATTGGATAACAGCAGGCGGAAAGTAAACAAGCTATATATATTTTTTGTTTTTTTGTTTTTTTTAATGGAAGCATCTCACATTAATTAATTTGTTATCACATGATCCAGGTGTTCATGTGATTACAATTATATTGGTTTCCGTATACTAAGGGAATGTAATTTTTCTTAGCTAGGTGATCACTCCAGTAACGCTGGTTACCATAGTGATCATTTAGCTAATATACTTAAATTGATTAAAAAAAAAAATAACAGGGACTAATTTATTTTAGGGAAATCTATTTTGATCTGTATGTGCCTTTAGAGACCCTTATTTTTTAAATAATTTTAAAATATATTTTTAACTTTATCATTTATTTTACTACACTTTAAAGACTTACACCATTGGAAAGGTGAGGCTATTACTTTTCCAAAGATGGGTCTTGGGGGTCTGTAGCTGCTTAGATGCCCAAGATACGGGCATCTAAGCAGCATGCCCCCATCTCTCCATAACTGTCAATTGACAGTTGTATATAAACTTGTGTGATGACATCATCATGCTCCATGTGAAGTCCCAAGCCTGCTCTTCAATATGGAGGGAGATGGGGGCCCTTAGGCCCCCCTCAAGATTAGTAAGTCCTAGCGACAGCATAGAGTCGTCGTTAGCACCTGAGGGTGCAACTTAGCAATGGCTCCATGCCGTTGTTAGCACTCAAATGTCTAAATATCAGCTGGCCCCTCTGTGCAGAGGTTTTTTCCAGTTAAATAGGTTAATCATTCATGTTTAATCAACTTTTTAGCTGTACTTTATTAGAAGCTGGAACATATAATCCTTAATGATAGCAATTTAAATAGTTTATCCAAAGAAAAAAAAAAAATTATCTTATTGGTAACAATTGAAATAGTTTTATTTAACTAAAATTATTATTACATTATAGGTTTCACCTTTTACCCCCTCCTCACACTTAGGTCCTTGTGCAAATCTTGTCCTCTCCAAACAATCTTCTATTCATTGAGCTTCTTGAAACTTAGAAAAGGGTTGATTCTTGTACATAGCATTGCAGGGGAACAATGGGGTTAAAGGGACAGTAAAGTCAAAATTAAAACTTTCATGTACAGATAGAACACACAATTTTAAATAACTTTCCAATGTACTACTACCTAATTTGTTCTCTTAGTATACTTTGTTGAAAAAGCATACATAGGTTAGCTCAGGAACAGCAATTCACTACTGAATACATAGCCTCATGCTACACAATTGAAAACTAAATTAAAAATGGTTTGGTTTTTGTTTTTTTTTAATTCTTGTTTTGTATCCACCCTGCTAGACTAATACCAGTAGCTAGCATCTAGTGAGGTTTCTTTTAAAATAACATTTTGTTTTTACTAAAGGAGCACTGTTTGACATCATTGAAAACAATTTTAACATTTTAAAATTATTACAATACAACATTTTCGCACAAGAAATATAGACTGAAGATTTATTATTTGAGATTGAGAATTGGAAATTTTAAGTACAATTTAGTATCTAATATTATAGTAGATAGGCATAGGGAACAAATACAGGTAAAATAAAATCAGGAGACAAATATTAAAACTAAATGATGTACGGAGAATGTTTCATCCAAATACCTAAGATAAATACCTGCTTTTCTAGGATAGAGATGACGACAGAGATAGTGAGATATAGATAGATATAGATATATAGATAGAGAGATAGAGAGATCTCCTCAGGTACCCCCAACAGGCCAGGTTTTCATTATAGCTAAACTAGAGCACAGGTGGAAAAAAAATCTATTGATCACTAACCATTGTTATTAACTTGCCCATCAGATGTTTATTTCACCTGTACACTGGTTTAGCTATAATGAAAACCTGGCCTGTTGGGGGTACTTGAGAACAACAGTTGAGAAACACTGCTCTCTGAATCATGAAAGAAAAAAAAAAAAGTTTTACAAAATAGCAAAAGTTGAAAATAGTAACTGAAGTAAGAACTGAATGGTAAATACAGCTTTTCTCTAATGGTACGTTCTTTTCACCAGTGACGTGCAGTGACATCAGAGGCTGGTGAGGCAGTGGCTAGAATTAGGATACGCCTTCATTCTTTAGATATCCTTTGTTGAAGAAATAGCAATGCACATGGGTGAGCCAATCGCATGAGGTATCTATGCAGCCACCAATCAGCAGCTACTGAGCATATTTAGATATGATTTTCAACAAAGGATATCAAAAGAATGAAGAAAAGTAGATATTAGATGTAAAATTTTAAAGTTATTTAAAATTGCATGCTCTTTCTAAATCATCAAAGAAAACATATGGGTTTCATGTCCCTTTAATTGGTGTCTTGGAAAACTGGTCAACTTAGTAAACATCTGATTTTACCAAGTGTTTTTATACACAGTGAGTGCACATGAAATGTTGTTTTGTGTTTTTATACACAGTGCACATGAAATGTTGTTTTGTGTTTTTATACACAGTGCACATGAAATGTTGTTTTGTGTTTTTAGTACCCTGGTTTGTTTTTGCTAATAATAAAAAAGAAGCTGCATCTGGTAACGGTTCCAAATATATTGGTACCTGCAAGGTATATAACCGTGTTTTCACACAATAAAATAAAACTGTGAAAATAGCACGTTATTAAATAAATGAATAAATAAATAAAACCCATGTTACCTGATATATAATGCAAACACCTCTTTCTCCAATAGTGTCTAAAACAGGAAAAGAAGATCCCATGGAAAATAGCTTTTAAAGAATACGGCATGGAACCTCCTAGCCATTTGGCTGTACTGAAGCCAGCGGCGCTTCCTGAAAGGGATCGTGTCATTGTTGGCGTGCCTATCATTGTAGGCTCGCCCCCCTGACCCGATCCCATCATTGAAATCTCACGATCACATTATTTCAATTTGTTTACACCGGAACGTTCTTCCGATATAGACAAATTAAACCCTGCATGAAAGGGTTAAGTGAGAAATGTTGACTTACAATGATTTTTTCACAGAACTCACAATTCGGTGTAGTTTCTCCTTTAATAATGTAACAGATTTATACAAGGTTAAAATAGAGGATCATAAAACTGATTCAATAATGGCTGAATAAAAACAAGCAAAGATTTTAAGGCAGGCCAAATTTTTAAATACAAACGTTGAGACTTTGTAATTATAATTAAAATATTAAACGCCCCATTTCAAATTGTGTTTAATTGTTGTGCCAAGGAATTTGTATGATGCAACTCTGCCTACTATGCAATCTTTAATTTTCAGAGGAGGATATGAAGACTTTTTTTTTCTAAAATCAATTACCATCTCTTTGATTTTATGAACATTTAATCCAAAATGGTTTGCTTCACTGCATGTTACCAGTCAGTCTACTTCCATGTTATAGCACAATTCATCTTCATCTGAGATAAGGCCAATCAGAGTAGCATCGTCTGCAAATTTCAATAACTTCACAGATTCATTTGCATAAGTTGGTATCGTTGGTATCTAAGGAATAGAGCAAGGCAGAAAGAACACAACACTGTAGTACACCAGTATTGAGGAAGACAGGGTCAGAAATCAGCCCATTCACTTTAAAGGGACAGTCAAGTCCCAAAAATGATTCACATAGGACAACCTTAAATAAACTACAAATACACCATAGAACCTAATATTTCATTTTAGCAAAAATCTAATTTGAAATGAATTAGTCTCACTATGGCCACAACCCTCCCTTTTTCCTGATTAACAGAACATCTGAGAACAAAGGAACATCTGAGAACATCTGTAAAATCTCAGGATGACACAGACCACCTGTCGTGACTAGAATACACATTACAAGCCAGAAAGTCCCAATTATCCATTTCAAAGGAGGCCTGTGTAAAGATTTTTTTTCCCCTATCTGAAAAACCAGTCGCTCTGTCTGTAAAAATAGTGGAATGTACAAACATACTCAGAGGAAATAGCTCTTAGTATATAGGTGATAAATTGTCCCATTCTAAGCCCCCAATATGCATCTCCCAGACGAGCTGGCGTTTCAAGTCACTGCATGACATGGGAAACTAGATCTCAGATAAAGGAATTATGCCTTATTTTCATGTAGTTTAAGAGACCCAAATGGATAGAGAGATATATATTCAGACACATATTAAATATATGAACATACGAATCTGAGAGATTGTCTATGCCTAAGAAAGGCAATATGGGAAGCTGAAAGCCTAAGAATCAAGGTTTCAACATGTCTTAACCTATGTATTTTTGAAAACATAGAAGTCTTAAGGATTCAAAGTTTGGACAAATTTTATATATATATATATATATATATATATATATATATATATATATATATATATATATATATATATATATATTTTTTTTTTTTTTTTTTTTTTTTTCAAACATTAAATATGTGCCTCAGACTATTAAAATAATAGGTACAAAAAAATGGATATAAAATTGTCTATTTGTATAACATTAAATATGAAAATTTGCTGAATTTAATAAGTAGCTATACAGTCCATTTAAAATGTCCAATTTATTTCATAATTAAATTAACACTGAACCCAATTTTTTTCATTCGTGATTCAGATAGGGCATGACATTTTAAGCAACTTCCTAATGTACTCCTATTATCAAATTTTCTTCATTCTCTTGGTATCTTTATTTGAAATGCAAGAATGTAAGTTAAGATGCCGGCCCAGTTTTGGTGAACAACCTTGGTTGTCCTTGCTGATTAGTGGATAAATTAATCGACCAATAAAAAACTGCTGTCCAGAGTCTGCACCAAAAAAAAAAAAACTTAGATACCTTTTTCAAATAAAGATAGCAAGAGAACGAAGAAAAAATTAATAGGAGTAAATTAAAAAGTTGCTTAAAATTGCATGCTCTATCTGAATCACAAAAGAAAACAATTTGGGTTCAGTGTCCCTTTAACAACCTATTCTTTTTATTTTTCAGGCATCCGACAAGTGCATGTGTAGTTGGTGCTGTAAATTGTGTCATGTTTTTGGGCACTCAGGAAGAGGTGTACTGAATGTGGAGCATATTGTATTTATATAAATATGGGACAACAATAATCAAATGCAACTTTAAAGGCATCTTCTAAAATATTCTGAGAAATGTATCATATCTAGTCTTGAAATACTCAGGGTAAATAGTATGACATAATCCAATACACATGGAACATATGACTTATTAATACTAGAAAATATAGTATATTGAATAAAAATATATAAGAACTGTATTTACTGTTAGCAGTTTAAAAATGAAACTGTTTGTCTTTGTCTGCTGCCCCCGATGGCCTAAATCCAGTACTACAGCCAAAAAGGCATTTGGCTGTTGAAAATGAAATTTCCCAGTAGCCAATCAGAGAAAAGTGCGTGTCCAAATCTAAAAAATGATTAAGACATGTGAAGGCGTTTTGTCTCGCACAAAAACTCCCTGCACAGAGAGAGAAAAGATGTTTGTGGAAAAATGATGGTTGGTGACTCCAAACCTGCTGTTGCCATTTTTGCTAATAGAGAGACCAGTGTGCGAACACAGTTTTCTGTAAGAAATAATTTGGGACAATCTTTGTGGATAAGAGACTATCAAGATTAATTCTCTTACAAATGGGTATAATTCTCCTAAAACATATGACGATAGACATATTTGGATATTAACTGAATTCTCAAACTGATGATCTTGTAAAGTATAAGAAACTGTTAAATATATATAATATTTAAAATCAAAAGGCATTCTAAGGCTATAGTTAGATTACAGCTGGTAAATTTAAAGAGCATACTTTGTATTTTAAGCTTGTGTTAATAGTCCTGTGTAGTTTAAAACTATATTTAAAACTATATTTAGCGCTAAGTAATTTATATTCGCAACTATTTTAGAATTTGCCTTATAGTTACACAAGAGGTTATTTCAGTTCAAATAAATTGGCATATCAACAGGATGTTAAAGTATTTTGTTATATTGTCTAACTAAGCATTGTTAAGTTAACGGTCCATACTCTAGTATTTTATTGGGGTATTTTAATGCGATTCATTGTGAATAAGGTAAATTGTAAAGGTATATATTTTTATGATATTTGTATAGAATATTGTAACAGCACATAAGTGTGTATCATTTGATTCATAATCTAGTTTCTATAAATATAATTCAATGTGCTATAAATTTTAGCTAATCTAACGAATTTAGGAATAAATATTTTAATGGTTTTGTATATGCATTTTAATTGGAGGTTATTTTAAAGAATAATTAATAAATTATATTATAACCCTGCTATATACTGACAGCATGTAATTTTAAACTACTTTGCCATTTACTTTTACCACCAATTTTGCATTGTTCTCTTGGTATTCTTAGTTGAAAGCTAAACCTAGGAGGTTCATATGCCAATTCCTTAGATCTTGAAGGCCGCCTCTAATCTAAATGCATTTTGATAGTTTTTTACCACTAGAGGGCATTAGTTCACGTGTTTCATATAGATAACATTGAGCTCATGCACGTGAATTTACCATGGAGTCAGGTCTGACTGGCTAAAATGCAAGTCTGAGAAAATAACTGAAATAAGGAGGCAGTCTGCTGAGGCTTAGATACAAGGAAATTAGAGGTAAAACATGTATAATTATAACTGTGTTGGTTATGCAAAACTGGGGTATTGGTAATTTAAAACTACAAAAATTCTAGTGTTGACTGTCCCTTTAACCAATTGTTTCCTATTTGTTAAAAAGATATAAAGTCATTGGCATATTGAAAAGGGCACATTATGTTTTAATTTAAAGGGACACTATACCCATTTTTTTTTTCACGATTCAGATAGAACGTGCAATTTTAAGCCACTTTCTAAATTACTATTAGCGATTTTTCTACGTTCTCTTGCTATCTTTATTTAAAAAGCAGGAATGGGATGCATAGGAGCCCGTCCATTTTTTTTTGAGAACCTGGGTTATGCTTGCTTATTGGTGGGTAAATGTAAGCCTCCAATAAGAAAGCACTATCCATGGTGCTGAACCTAAAATGGGCTGGCTGCTAAGATTTACATTCCTGCTTTTAAAATAAAGATAGCAAGAGAACAAAGAAAAATTAATAGGAGTAAATTAGAAAGTGTTTTTAAAATTCCATGCTCTATCTAAATCATGAAAGAAAAAAAATGGGTTCAGTGTTCCTTTAAGAAAAAGTAAATCAGGAACAATAGAATTAAAAGCAGAACTGAAATCCACAAATAAGACTTGGATTTAGGTGCAAGGATTATACATATGTCAAATATAATCTAAAAAAAAAAATATTTGATCTGTATATGAACTGTAGAGGATCTTCAAGGGTGTCAGTCAGTAAAGGCTTTTAGATGGCACAGCATAATTCTTTCAAAGCATTTCATAATAAAATATGTAAGAGCAACAGGCTTTCATGTTTAAACTCTCTTGTTTCTTCTGAATCAGAATAATAATTTAAGATTTAAAACAGGCTGGTACAACGCATTGTATTAAAGGGATACTGAAGACAATTTTTTTTTTTTTTTCACGATTCAGATAGGGCATGCAATTTTAAGCAACTGGTTTCTGGTTAGAGTAAAAAGATCAGTAAAAATGTGTGCAAGTTGGTCAGCACAATGTTTCAATGTAGCAGGATAAATATTGTCAAGGTCTGGTGCTTTCTTAGGCACTGTCTTTAAAAATAGAAAATGTATATATTGTAGAAAGAGGCTGAAAGATTATACCAAATCCAAAAACAAAAGTGGTGCAGACCCTCAGCAAAAATATTATAACAAAATATAAAGAATAAGAAATCAGGGTATATATTAATCCCTGATATAGAGAGAGAATTCAGCGCACTTTAAATACAAACCTACAAAAATGCTTTTAAAATATTTAAAAGGGATTGCCAAATTCCCTCTCTATATCAGGCTTTAATTCATACCTTGACCTCTTGTTTTATTATATTTTGTTATCTTTTAAAATAGTTTACTTGGTTTTTGGTGACAAAATTAAACAAGCAGATGCCTTCTGTAATTCCGATTTAAAATATGAAGATAGTCAATAAATATACTACTATCTTCAGATTTTAAATCAGAGAATTACAGAAGTCATCTGCTTGTTAAATCTAACGTAGATGTTGTTTAATTAGGTAATAAAGCATCCATTATAACAGCTGAAGATTTTGGTTTATAATTTGAAATAGACTGGAGACCTTTCCAGACAGTCACTGTCATTTGCAGAAGAAAAATGTTGTTCAAGTTTACCTTTATATTGTTTTTAGCCACCAAAAATCAAGCGTTGTCCAGAGTTCTAAACCCAAAATGGTCCGGCCCCCAAGCTTTACATTCCTGCTTTTCAAACTAAGATAGTGATAGAATGAAGAAATTGATAATAGGAGTAAATTTAAAAGTTACTTAAAAATTGCATGCTCTATATAAATCATTAAAGAAAAAAATTGGGACATAAAACCCAAATTTCATCTTTCATGATTCAGATAGAGCATGCAATTTTAAATAACTTTCTAATTTAAGTGTATTATCTAATTTGCTTAATTCTCTTGATATCCTTTGCTGAAAAGCATATCTAGATAGGCTCAGTAGCTGCCGATTGGTGGCTACACATAGATGCCTTGTGTGATTGGCTGACCCATGTGCATTGCTATTAATTCAACAAAGGATATCTAAAGAATTAAAGTGATGGTAAACTCTCCCCTTTTTAAAATCAGATCTGGAATGTAAGCGCTATTTTAGATGGAGTTTTATTAATCATGTGTAATGAAGATGCGCTATAACTTAGTTATTAATATAGATATGAAATTCAAATACCCCACGTTACTCCACCCACTTCAAAAGTCAATTTTCCTGTCAGCTAAATGATTGAATTACTCTCCAATCAATGCTCTAGCTACAACAAAAGTGCCATATGGGGAGAGCGCTGATTGGACAACAATTCAATCTGTTGTTAGCTCACAGAAAATTTTACTTTTGAAGTGGGCGGAGGAGCATGCAGTATTTGAATTTCATATCTATATTAAAAAGCAGGTTATACTGCATCTTCATTACAGCTAATGAATTAAACTCCATCTAAAATAGCGCTTACATTCCAGATCTGATTTTAAAAAGGGGAGAGTTTACCATCACTTTAAGTAAATTAGATAAAAAGTAAATTTGGATGTTTAAATATGTATTCTCTATCTGAATCATGAATTAAAAATGTGGGGTTTAATTAGGGTGACCAATATTGCAGCTTTAAAAAGGGACCCATGAAAAATACATGTTTCAGGGCTGTTTTAAGAAATGGTCTGCATAAGAACCCTGACATATGTATTTTTCATGTGTCCATTTTTAAAGCGGCAATATGGTTTAATGTCCCTTTAATTGCTGTCACAATTACAAGCTTCACTGGCTCTCTGAGCAGCTACAGTATTTAAAATGCACAGAATATATCTAGCTATGCTTCACATGCAGAGAAATATGTTAACACTAAAACAATGATAACTTTTACTAGAAGCTTTGTAGTCAATACATGTAATAACATTGTTAATGCATTGCAAATATGTTTCTATTCAAAGATGTAATTAATTAATCAATGTGCATTACAATTTTGACCAGAATGTTCTTTTTTTTTTATTTGTTTAGAGTTTTTTGTCGAATGGGTGTTCATTGTAAAAATATAGAAAGTGGCTTGAAACAATCAGGACACCCCAAGCAAGAGCTCAAGTGTGGGCAGTGACAAGCCACTTTCAATAATTTACATGATCTACATTAGAAATAAATTACCCTGTCTGGACAACCAAGCAAGATATCCCAGTGCATTGATTTCTGAGGTCATTTTAAAGTCCTCACTGTCATATCTTAAAGGGACAGTCTAGTATAAATTAAACTTTCATTATTCAGATAGGACTTTTAATTTTAATTGACTTTCCAATTTACTTTTATCATCAAATTTGCTTTTTTTCTCTTGGTATTGTTAGTTTAAACTAGACGTAGGTAGGCTCATATGCTAATTTCTAAGCCTTTGAGGGCTGCCTCTTATCACAGGCTTTTTAAATCTCTTTTCAACACAAAGAGACAGAAAGTACACGTGGGCCATATAGATAACACTGTGTTCAGGCGCAGAAAGTTATTTAAATCTAGCACAAAACAATGCTAAATTTAAGACAATAGATAATAAACAGTCACAGTCATGTGATCAGGGGGCTGGAAGAAGGTTCCTAGATACAAGGTAATCACAAAGGTAAAAAGTATATTAATATAACGGTTGGTTATGCAAAACTGGGGAATGAGTAATAAAGGGATTATCTTTTAAAACAATAACAATTCTATGGTTGACTGTCCCTTTAAGGACACTAATTGTCTTAAAGGGACAGTAACCACCTTGAGATTTTATATAAAATGTTTAGTTATGCGTAAAGGAACAACTTTGCAATATACTTTCATTATTTATTTTACCCCCTTTTCATGTAATTTAGCTCGGAAAATTCAGCAATATCCATTTCTGAGAACCTGAAATGCACCCCAATTTCTCAAGGCTAACTCTGCTATATATTCGGTCCCTAATTGGCTTTATCAGATTATAGGCTTTATCAACTGCAAAACAATTCCTGCTTCACTAACTTTATGACAATGGCAAGTCTTGTTGTATGCTGACTAAAGGCTAGATTGGCTCCCCAAAATAAAAATAAAAAACACATTGCAGTAAAAAGGATGTTAATTAGTTTTGGGGGTTTTTTAGAAAGAAAAAAAAAAAAAAGTCTAGTAAATAAAAGGAGTTAACTGTCCCTTTAAGGAGCAGCAAATAATATTTGAATAAACTAATCACCCCAAACCACTTACAAAAGGTCATAACATATAGACAATATCTGTGGTATAGAGCAGGGGGGTTTTAATCCAGTCCTCCCTAACAGGCAATAGTTTAAGGATTATTTTGTATGAGAGCAGGTTAAAAACAGGTTTACTAATCACCAAAGCGGCTAATTGTTTTCACAAATCCAAAGCAAGTTACAGCCAATAAAATGTGCATGTCAAATTTTATAAAGCAAAACATTGCAGTTTAGCCAGTTTTCAATAATACAGAAAGGGGGGGGGGAAATGTCCTTCATTGCTTATTGAAAACTACCAAATTTAAAATAAATTTGTGCACACAATTCACAGAAACAAACCTGAAAAAAAGGTTTATCTTTCAAGTCTCCACCAGAATTAAAAAAAAAAAAAAAAAAAGGCAAATGACAGGCTGTAGTCAAGTGACTGCCTAAAATTGTTTTAAAAAAGGGGGGAGGGTGGCAGACAGCAAAACTACAGCATGTTTTTGACAGCTAAAAGTGAACGTTTCTCATATATTTCAAGTTTAATTTATGTGCATAATAAACTGATGATATCGGTTACTTTTACTAGGACTACATTTTACCAGCATTCTATTTGAATATTTCCGTTAATTAAAAAAATATATAAGTTATAAACTGAGAAACTGTTCAAGAACAAAAATAGCAATAATATATATAATACATACACACATTTACGAAGATAATTTCAACAGCAATGCATAGTAGTTAACGGGTATACTGCTTACCCAAGAGGGGAGATGTCTCAGGACAGTCTAACATGTCCACCATTTCTTCGGACACTGTGTTATTTACATTTATTGCACTTATGCTTAGCGCTGTTGTAGTTAAACTGCTGATGTTCAAATTGGTTTCCTCAGTGACACTATCTTGATTCTGCTGGTTTTCAGTGAAGAACTGGAATATGACCATGTTTCCACCGGACACGTAGTATATTAGAGTAACGGTGAGGTGCAGGGCGCAGAAAATCACCACAAATTTACAAGTTTTTTGCAACGAGCTTCCAGGAAGCGAAGCTCCCGTGGTAACAAGGCTGGGAAATAACGGATACCTCATTTCACTGTGTTAAAAGAAAATACAGTATTTAACATCAACATACAAACTACATCGGAATTATGTAAAACTTTAAAAGCAGGAAAAAATGCTCTCTCAGAACATTAACTCATTAGCTGCTACAGACTCCTCTCTCGCGGGTTAACCGTTAAGGTTATGTGCACTCATAACTTTTTGTTTCAGCCAAAAAAATACAACGCAGTACAAGGGGAACTTACCTACTTAAATGTAAAAACAAATATTCAAATGTAATAGTTGCCTATGTTTCCTTTTCGATTATAGCAAGGTAAATACCGTCATAATATATTTATTGGGATTATCAAAACTGTTAAAACTTTTCGTACCTTTGGTTAAAAAACGAACGCGCATTCTGCTGAGTACGGAAAAGGCTGTTTATGACGTAGTCGACACATTAATGAAGGGGAGGGGGTTAAATGCGGGAAGGAAGAAGTGTGCAGACCCTTTGCTTCTTTACGCCCC
Organism: Bombina bombina; assembly: GCF_027579735.1. Lineage (NCBI taxonomy): Eukaryota > Metazoa > Chordata > Amphibia > Anura > Bombinatoridae > Bombina > Bombina bombina. The sequence goes on from NC_069500.1 coordinate 862,878,231, forward strand.
TTTGGTCACATATTTGTTTGTTTTTCTGGTTTTTACGCACTTTGACCGATGTTGGTTTAGGCTTCAATACTGGTATTACATGCAGAACTTTCTAAAAAGTTAATTTGAAAACGATTGTTAGTCAAACGAAGAGACATCTTGAATGTACAGTTATGCCTCTACAAATTTTAACAAATTGCCTTTTTGCACGTTGATATTTTGTAAAAACGAAACGGTTACAATGGTTTAATTAACACATTTTTCTAAGCTGCATCTGCGATATCATGTGGCTTTTTATCCTGTCATGCTTTGTGCCCCCTTTGCCACAAGCCTAACCCCAGAGTCACAATTTACCACAATCCCTTAACTAAAGTAAGCCCCACTTAGAACCCATAGCAACAATATATCCAACCAAAATAAAAAGGGACAAAAAAGTTGTTTTTTTTAAATAATGTTTTCTCTAAAAGAGGGCATTTTTGTTTCTAAAATTAGAGTTCCTTGTAATGCCAAAACAATCAATGTTTCTATTCTTGTGGGGTGTGTCACTGTCCACCAATGAAGTAATGGGAGGCCTGTTTATCAGCCAGGGAGCAAGGGATAGATTAGAATTAAAGGGACATTCCAGTCAAAATTTTAATGCACGTAGATTAATTACATCTTTGAATAGAAACATCTTTGCAATATACATGTATTGGCAAAAATGCTTTCGGTAAAAGTTATCACTGTTTTAGTGTTGACATTTTTCTGTGCACGTGAAGCATAGCTAGATATTCTCAGTGCACCAGCATTTTAAATACTGCAGCTGATCATAGCACCAGAAGGGCTTCTATCCTGCTAACAATTAACAAATTGAGTCATTACCAAGTGGTACAAGCCCCTTAGGCTCTCTAAGCAAGTGCTGTGATTAAAATGCTGGTGCACGGTGCATACTTAAATACTCTTTTGAAACAGCTATAGCTTTTACTAGAAGCATTTTTGTTAATACATGTGTAATACAAAAATGCTTCTATTCAAAACCGAAATGCATCATCATGGATTCCAATTTTGGCTGGAATGTTCCTTTAAATCTTAACAGACAGGACCAAAACTCCAAAAAATGAATAATACATATGAACGAGCACTATTTAAACATGTTAAAATATGTTTGTGTGGAAGTGTTTACTTAAAGTTTATATGGAATACAACTGGGCCTTAAAGAAACATAAAACCCAATTGTTTTCTTTCATGATTTAGATAGAACACAACATTTTAAACAGCTTTCTAATTTACGTCTATCATCACTTTTGCTTTGTTTTCTTGTTATCCTTATTTGAAAAGCAGACATGTAAGCTCAAGAGTGTGCACGTGTCTGCAGCACTATATAGCAGCAGTTTTGCAACAATGTTTTACATTAGCAGGAGAACTAGATGGCAGCACTATTTCCTGTCATGTAGTGCTTCAGACATGTGCATGCTACCTACCTAGGTATCTCTTCAGCAAAGAATAACATAAGAATGAAATACATTTGATAATAGAAGTAAATTGGAAACTTTTCAAAAATTGTATTGTCCATCTGAATCATGAAAGAACATTTTTGGGTTTAAAGGGCTATGCCAGCCCAAATTGGAATGCACAAGGGTGGATTTTAGTTTTGAACAGAAGCATTTTTGCCATTTACATGTATTAGCAAAAATGCTTCTAGCAATAGCTGTTTCAAAAGTCTTTTTAAGTATGCACCGCACACCAGCATTTTAAACACAGCACTTGCCTAAGGTGCTTGTATCATCTGGTAATGACTCATTTGTTAATTACTGACAGGATACAAGCCCCACTGGTGCTCTGAGCAGCTGCATTATACAGAATGCTGGCACACTGAGCATATCAAACAATGCTTCACATGAACGTGCAGAGAAAAATGTTAACTCTAAAACAGTGATAACTTTTACTAGAAGCATTTTGCCAGTACATGTATATTGCAAATATGTTTCTCTTAAATTTTGACCGGAATGTCCCTTTAATCTCCCTTTAAAGGGGCAGTCAAGTCAAAATAAATTTGATTCTGATAGAGCGTGCAGATTTAAAAAAAATATATATATATATATTTGTCACACAGCAATAAATGATATTAACAGAAATCAGAATTTTCTAAGATACAACGAACGTCACACAGGACCTCTAAGGCAACAGAAAAGGTTAGATAATAACCCTCCTTTATATTCCACAATTATTGCATTTTACAGTATATAAAAAAAAGGGGGAAAATCCTTCTTAGCATCCACCCTTTCCATACCCTACTCCCCCCTGACCCTCCACCTCATCTCCAGTATTATCCAGCCATATGCTGGGCAATTGGCCAGCAAATACTTGTAATTGAACATATATAGTTTCCCTCAAAGGTTTAAAGGGACACTGAACCCAAAATTTTTCTTTCGTGATTCAGATAGAGCATGAAATTGTAAGCAACTTTCGAATTTACTCCTATTATGAATTTTTCTTTGTTCCCTTGCTATCTTTATTTGAAAAAGAAACCATCTAAGCTTGTTTATTTGGTTTAGTACTCTGGACAGCACTTTTTTATTGGTGGATGAATTTATCCACCAATCAGCAAGAACAACTCAGGTTGTGCATCAAAAATGGGCCGGCATCTAAATGTACATTTTTGCATTTCAAATAAAGATACCAAGAGATTGAAGACAATTTGATAATAGGAGTAAATTAGAAAGTTGCTTAAAATCTCATGCTCTATCTGAATCACGAAAAAAAATTTTTGGGTTCAGTGTCCCTTTAACTAGAGTAATTTGAGCTGACAGTGGAAGCGATAAGATAAGGCTTTTCCAATGTTTAAAAAATAGTACTAATTGGGGGTCAGTTGGATTTTGTAAGTTACACTGTTCGAGCAGACATTGAGAGACTACGGCGCTCTTAAGTTCTCTTAGGCTAGGTGCTGATTTAGCCTTCCATGATCTCAAAATTAAATTATGTCTGAGCAATATAATTATATTAATTAATTTGAAATTTCGCAGAGCTCCACAGGCTTAGTTAAAAAAAAGATTTTCCTCGACTGAAAGTAATAATCCAATTTCAATATTGCATTCATCCAATATATATATATATATATATATATATATATATATATATATATATATATATATATATATATATATATATATATATATTTTAGTCCAGAACTGTCGGATCTTTGGGCAGGCCCAAAAACAGTGTAGCAAATCCGCAGTAGGTGAACTACATCTTGAACAAACCATGCTGGTCTTGTACTAGCTAGCTAATCTTGCCGGAGTCAGATATGTCAGTGTTATTTTGATCTGCGTTTCTCTCCATGTAGTTAGTACCCAACTTTGCTCAATTATCTTAAAGGTGTCTATTATATCCTGGCTGTCTATCTCTGGGAAAAATCTAGTCCATTTCAAAACTATATATTCTATCTGTTCTGAAGCAGGCCTTTGGTTAAGAAGAGAGTAAAGAAGGGCTATGGAACGTAAGCCCATTTGATAGATATTAATCCTAATTTGTAGGTCTGAAAGTGACCACTCGCTACCATACCTTTGTTTTTATTCAGACACCAAATGTCTAATCTGCAAATAGGCATAAAAATCTCGATTTGAGAGTCTAAATTGCTTACACAACTCAAAAAAGGATACCGGAGCCAGTTCTGAATCTAATATTTGAATAATATATTCCAGGCCTTTTGCCAACCATTGCCTAAATACCCCATCCGTCAGACCTGGGGGAAAAAATCGGATTACCTGTAATAGGTAAGAATTTTAGAAACATGTGGAGAACAACCTGTTTCCACACAGACTTTCTGCCAAGCGGTAACGATATACTTAAAGGTTGTAAAAGAAAATACCTGTGAAGGAAGAGACGTGATTGGACAATGTAGAATTGCTTCTAAACTAAACGGCGAGATCAATGAAGACTCCCAAGCGTACGAGGAAACTTGATCAGACTCCGTTAGCCAGTCTACTGCAATCTTGGCTCGTACAGCTAAATAATATGATTGTATATTAGGGGAGGGTAAGACCTGCGGCTTCCTTGTTATTCATGAGACTCAACACCGAAATACACACTTTTGCACCTTTCCAAATAAATTTAGCACATGCTTTGTTATATTTTGTTATACCCGTTTTATGAATAGGAATCAGAATATTTTGTATAAGATAAAATAACTTTCGGAAGAGTATTGTTTTTATTAGCATAACCAGAGCTGTGAGAGAGATAGGAAGATGTACCCAATCTTCCAATTTTTCCCTACATTATCTAAAACAGTTGCAAAAATTCAAGTTGTACCATTCGTTTTGGTTCAAACTTAATTTAATCCCCAAGAACATTATCTGCTGGGTTTCACAAAACGGGTGTCTAATACTATGGTCTTTTTTATTTATATATAAAAGTTCAGATTTGGAAAGGTTAATTTTATAACCTGAAATTAGCCTGACGATTTTAATCAAATCCAAAAGGAGAGGGAGACTCTCCTTTAGGTTACTTAGAAATAGAAGAATAACACTAATTTATGCTCCCCTATCTGAATCCTGTCCAATTGTTACCAAAGCAAAATCGCCAAGGGTTCTAATGCTAGATTGAATAACAATGGGGAAAGGGGGCAGCCTTGACGGGTACCCCGTTGTAAAACTAATCGCTGAGAAATCTCACCGTTAATAAGTAACGTAGATGTCGGTGCATAATATATTAGACAAATAAACTGATTCAAATGCCCCTTCAGGCCAAATTGTTCTAGTGAGAAAAATAAGTGATTCCAGAAAATACGGTCAAATGTTATCTCCACGTCTACCATTAATAAGGCTAAATCTGTTGTATCTCTGTGTCTTGAGGATCTAAATTTGTTCCAGAAATAATCTACTAATGTCATTACCTTTCGTATGTTTTTAGCTGGATTCCTCCCTGTCATGATCCTCTTATTCTTAAACTTCTAACTAATTACAATATTCCACCTTTTCATCTCATTAACAACTTTCTTGTTGCCAATATAAACCAGCTTCCTCCCATGGTTCATTGCTGGTTTATTGAAGTACTTTGCATCAGTTTCCAGTCCGTATCTTTGCTGCCTGAGTTAAAGGGAATAACTTGTTCTGTTTTACCCTATGATTTTACAGATTCACTTACTCACATTCTCAAGCCGCTACAGTCTCTTCACAGATTAAGCAGTGATTCCGGCTGCTCACTACTTGTTCGGCAAGCCTGATACCCTGTCAGTCTCGCGTGTGACGTAACACGCTTGTTCCACAAGCCGCAACCAGGAAGCGCAACCAGGAAGCCTGCAGCTAACTCACTAACCAACACGCAGGACAGTTTGCTGCGTTCATTCTCTCATCACCACCGGACTTGCTCACGCTGCTAAAGGAATCTCGACTCTGCTGAAAACAGGTTCCGTATATCCACTCTTACCTACACTGTTATTGGAAATAGACTTGTGCCAACTGAGAACCATTTTGTCTGTGCCCTAAGCAATATACCAAGCTGACAGCTGCCTCTCTGTTCTTACTACCTTATTACTGTCTATCCGCAGACAACAGGGTTCTAGAGTATACGATCATAACAGTCACTTGTGATATCACTGTAATTCTGTTGTTAACCTCAGCACCTGTAGTTATAACCTCCATTCTGCCTAACAAAAATACCCATTAATAGGAACTGACATTTCTGGGTTAAAGGGTTAAAGGCAATATTATCTCCAAGTGTATAATAGTTTGTTAATACAAATATAGCAAACTGTGCACTTTAACTTGTAACAACATAACACTTTACACACAAGTGTTAGTCAAGCAGCTCCTAGTTGCTGACCGCTACATAATAAACCAGCCTTATTAAAAGGGGATTATGGAGCCCTCTGATGTAACCCCTCAGCTACACAGCCTTAACCAAAGGCTGGACAACCTTACCCAGGCTTTTAGAGAACTACAGGTTGAAAACCAAAGCCTCAAAGCCTGCCTAAGGGAAGTGTTGTCTAACAGGAATTCTGGTAATGACCACCAGGCTGAACCCCAAGTTTCATACCCTGAAAAGTTCTCTGGCGATCGGTCTTTATTCCGCCAATTCCGGAATGCTTTCTTATTACTGTTTGACCTACGCCCTAGGACCTACACGACCGACAGGTCAAAGGTTCTCACTATCCTTTCTTACCTTAGGGGTGAACCTAGGGCCTGGGCTGACTCTTTTTATGAAACCCAGGACCCAATCCTGAACTCATTGGATGCTTTCCTTAAAGCTTTATCATCTCTTTATGACGACCCACACCGTCAAATAACGGCTGAGGGCAAACTTAGGGGTTTGAAACAGTTGAAATCCCCTGTTGAAGAGTATATTACTCGTTTTAGGATCTGGGCCAGAGATTCCCTCTGGAATGAGGTCTCATTGAAAAACCAATATCGTTTAGGTCTATCAGAAGAGATCAAGGATGAACTCGCTAGAGTTGGGGTACCAGATCGTTTAGAAGAATTGTACGTGCTCACTACAACCATAGACCGCAGACTTAGGGAGAGGAAACAAGAAAAAAATCCTTCAATTCCTCCTGTACGCAGGATACTCCCTACACCGCCTACTACCAGCTCACCATCTGAGCAACCTATGGATATTAGTTTTTTGCGTGGTCCCCTCACCCCACAAGAGAAGACCAGACGCCGTTCCTTAAATTTGTGCATGTACTGCGCATCACCAGACCATGTCGTTAAAGAATGTCCATTACTGGTTAAACAGAAATTAGGTAAGGTACACTCCATCAAACAGTGCTTACACACAAAAAACTCCACCACAGCTTATCTCACTACACCTTTAATTATACAGTGGGACCGTCACACAATAAACTGTAATGCCATCATCGACACAGGAGCATGTGCCAATTTTATTGATTCAAGTTTAGTTTCTGTTAATAAAATACCATTTATGTTGAAAAGCACACCACTGCCTCTCAAAGTTATTGACGGTACTCACCTAGCTTCTGGTCCTGTCTCACAACAAACTATCCCTTTGCTAGTCACAACATCCACCGGTCATACTGAGACCATTACCTTTGACATTATCTCATCCCCTCTCTATCCTATAGTTCTGGGTATTACGTGGCTTCAACTACATCAACCCACGGTTCATTGGGACTCCCTTACACTATCCTTCTCCTCCTCTTACTGCCTAGCAACTTGTTTTCCAAAGTCTCATTTGCTCACCACCACTACTTCTCCTATCCCTGCTCCTTATCTTGATTTCTCTGAAGTGTTTAATCAGAAACAGGCTGAGACGTTACCTCCTCACAGGTCCTACGATTGCCCCATAGACCTGTTACCCGGAGTAACGATCCCCTACGGCTATATCTATCCTCTCTCCAGACCTGAGTTACTGCATTTAAAAACGTATATAAGCGACAACTTAAAGAAGGGGTTCATCCGACCCTCAACATCCCCTGCAGGCGCCGGCATATTTTTTGTTAAGAACAAGGATGGGTCCCTACGCCCGATAATCGATTATCGGGAATTGAATAAACGTACCATTAAGAACAGGTACCCACTACCTCTCATCCCAGAATTGATCGAGAGGTTGAGTGGCGCTACTATATTTACCAAGCTAGATCTTAGGGGCGCTTACAACCTTGTCAGAATAAGGGCCGGGGACGAGTGGCTGACTGCATTTAGGACCAGGTATGGTCTTTTTGAGTATACTGTCATGCCATTCGGTCTGTGCAACGCCCCGGCAACATTCCAAAACTTAATCAACGACATTTTTAGGGACATTCTTGACACTTTTCTGGTGGTCTATCTTGACGACATTCTAATCTACTCTTCTACTCTCTCAGAACATATCACCCATGTTAGGCAAGTATTATCCAGGCTTCATTCACATAGGCTTTACGTAAAGTTAGAGAAATGTCTTTTTCACGTGAAAGAGGTGCCTTTCCTTGGTTATCGTATCAGTCAAAGCAAAATTATGATGGAAGATAGTAAGATCAAGGCAATCACTTCTTGGCCCACACCAACTAACACTAAAGACGTACAAAGATTCCTGGGCTTTGCAAATTTTTACAGGCGGTTCATACATAACTACGCAGCCATCACTAAACCATTAACTAATCTCACTAAAACTACAACACCCTTTATCTGGACCACCCAGTCTCAAAAAGCTTTTGATGATCTCAAGTCACTATTTGTTACCTCACCAATCCTCCAGATACCGGATAGCAAAGCCCAGTACATTTTAGAAGTGGACGCGTCTGAGTACGCTATAGGTTCAGTACTCTCCCAGAAATCTACTCCTAATGGCATTGCACATCCTGTATGCTACTACTCCAGGCTTTTAACACCTGCTGAGTTGAACTACCCCATCGGGGAAAAAGAGTTGTTGGCCATTAAAACCTAATTTGACCAATGGAGACACTTACTAGAAGGAGCAGAACACCCCATAGCGATATATACCTATCACAAAAACGTTCAATACCTCCAGACGAACCGCACTCTTTCTGCTCGCCAGCTCCGCTGGAGCCTTTATTTTTCTCGGTTCTCTTTCATCATCACATACCGTCCCGGATCAAGAAACGGAAAGGCAGACGCACTTTCTCGCAAAGAACCCAAACCACATTCTGTTCCTTCCTGTTCGACCATAATTCCCAAAACATCCTTCATAGGACTTCTCTCTAAAGATTTTGCAGAGCTTAAATCCGAACAACAATTGGATACCACAAAAGACTCTTACTCTCTTACGTTAGATGATAACGGTATACTCTGCAACAACAAAAGATTCTACTTACCTCCATCTCTTCGTAATAAGGCACTGCTTTTGTCCCATGATTCCCCACTGGCTGGACATTTGGGAGTACATAAGACTTTAGATCTTCTACAAAGACAATTTTGGTGGCCTTCCATGAGACTATCTGTAAAAACTTACATCAAGTCATGTCCCACTTGCCAGACATGCAAGCCCTCTCATCAGCTACCTCTAGGTCTCTTGCAACATATACCCATCCCTGACCACCCATGGAAAAGCTTGTCTATGGACTTCATAGTCGATCTCCCTAAATCTAACGGGAAAACAGCCATCTTTGTAGTAGTAGACCTATTTTCACGTATGGCTCATTTCATACCCACTGACTCCCTTCCTACCGCACAACAGACAGCTAACATGTTCATTAGAGAGGTGGTTCGCCTACATGGACTGCCAACCTCCATCTTAAGTGACAGGGGGTCGCAATTCACCTCTAAATTTTGGAGATTCCTCTGCTCCTCTCTCTCAATCCAACAACACCTCACCACCTCTTACCATCCCCAAACGAATGGCCTCTGTGAGAGTGTTAACCAATGGTTAGAGCAGTACTTGAGATGTTTCTGTTCGAATGCACATGACACCTGGACTTCTTATCTGCCTCAAGCGGAATTCGCATACAATAATACAACAAATTCCTCAACTGGTTTTTTCCCTTTCTATATCAATTATGGTCTCCATCCCAGATTCCTTCCATTGTCATCCTCTCCCACACCTTGTCCTCAGGTTAACGATATGGTCAACTCTATCAAACAGACATACAAAGTGGTTCAAGACAACATCAAACATGCACAAGCTTCTCAAAAGCGCTTCTATGATTTACGCCATCGTCCACATCCAGTCTACAAAATAGGAGATAAGGTGTGGTTGAGTACAAAGAATCTTAAACTACATATGCCTTGCAGGAAGTTTAACAACCTTTTTGTAGGTCCTTTCCCAATCGTTGCCATCCGCAACTCAGTTACTGTCACCTTGGAGCTCCCTGCCTCCTACCGCATCCACCCAACTTTTCATATCTCACTTGTAAAGCCTTGTGATGCTTCTCGTCTCCAGCCTCTCCCTACATCAATATCCCCGTTGCCTGATCCTGAGTATGAGGTGCATTCCATTGTGGACTCACGTCGTTCCAATGGCCAGCTTCAATACCTTGTCCATTGGTCAGGGTTCGACTCTTCTGAAGATTCTTGGGAGCCTGCTACCAACCTCTCGGGACCGCGTCTGGTGTCCCTCTTCCACAGGCGCCACCCTGAACGCCCGGCGCCTTGATGTCTTGGTGGTCTTTTAAGGGGGGGGAAGTGTCATGATCCTCTTATTCCACCTTAAACTTCTAACTAATTACAATATTCCACCTTTTCATCTCATTAACAACTTTCTTGTTGCCAATATAAACCAGCTTCCTCCCATGGTTCATTGCTGGTTTATTGAAGTACTTTGCATCAGTTTCCAGTTCGTATATTTGCTGCCTGAGTTAAAGGGAATAACTTGTTCTGTTTTACCCTATGATTTTACAGATTCACTTACTCACATTCTCAAGCCGCTACAGTCTCTTCACTGATTAAGCAGTGATTCCGGCTGCTCACTACTTGTTCGGCAAGCCTGATACCCTGTCAGTCTCGCGTGTGACGTAACACGCTTGTTCCACAAGCCGCAACCAGGAAGCGCAACAAGGAAAGCAGGCTAACTCACTAACCAACACGCAGGACAGTTTGCTGCGTTCATTCTCTCATCACCACCGGACTTGCTCATGCTGCTAAAGGAATCTCCACTCTGCTGAAAACAGGTTCTGTATATCCACTCTTACTTACACTGTTATTGGAAATAGACTTGTGCCAACTGAGAACCATTTTGTCTGTGCCCTAAGCAATATACCAAGCTGACAGCTGCCTCTCTGTTCTTACTACCTTATTACTGTCTATCCGCAGACAACAGGGTTCTAGCGTATACGATCATAACAGTCACTTGTGATATCACTGTAATTCTGTTGTTAACCTCAGCACCTCTGTAGTTATAACCTCCATTCTGCCTAACAAAAATACCCATTAATAGGAACTGACATTTCTGGGTTAAAGGGTTAAAGGCAATATTATCTCCAAGTGTATAATAGTTTGTTAATACAAATATAGCAAACTGTGCACTTTAACTTGTAACAACATAACACTTTACACACAAGTGTTAGTCAAGCAGCTCCTAGTTGCTGACCGCTACATAATAAACCAGCCTTATTAAAAGGAGATTATGGAGCCCTCTGATGTAACCCCTCAGCTACACAGCCTTAACCAAAGGCTGGACAACCTTACCCAGGCTTTTAGAGAACTACAGGTTGAAAACCAAAGCCTCAAAGCCTGCCTAAGGGAAGTGTTGTCTAACAGGAATTCTGGTAATGACCACCAGGCTGAACCCCAAGTTTCATACCCTGAAAAGTTCTCTGGTGATCGGTCTTTATTCCGCCAATTCCGGAATGCTTGCTTATTACTGTTTGACCTACGCCCTAGGACCTATCTCCAAGTGTATAATAGTTTGTTAATACAAATATAGCAAACTGTGCACTTTAACTTGTAACAACATAACACTTTACACACAAGTGTTAGTCAAGCAGCTCCTAGTTGCTGACCGCTACACTCCCTAACATGAAGCCTGATTGATTTTCATTATTAATTATTTCGCATAAATGGGGTTTTAATCTATTAGCTAAGATAGACTTTAGCAGCCTATAGTGTTTAGAACAGATATAGGTTTAAAGGAAGACGGAAGTTCCAGATCTTTATTTTTTTTAGGGATTAAAGAAATGTTAGCAGTAGCGAAGTATGCGGAGCATTTCTTATTCATAATAAAGTAATGATTGAACACATTTTCAAGAGGTGCAACTATTTGAACTTGCAAGATCCTGTAACATTCAATAGGGAGACAGTCTGGCCCGGCAGCCTTATTAGTTTTAGCTGTCTTAATCGCTATAAGGATCTCCACTACTGAAATGGGATTATTAATCTCTGATAAAGTTTCTGGGGAGATTTTCGGTATTTTAATTTTTCCCCAAAAAGCTTTATTTTTTATCTATATCATGTTCCTCTGAACTATACAGTTCTTTTAAATAATCATAGAAAACTCTACTGATATCTGCATTGTTCGTGAATCTATCCATGTTAGATCTAATGGCCGTTATACTATTCCTTTTAGTTGCTTTGGTTAACCTGGCCAAAAATTTAGCGGACCTGCCAACAAAGCCCCCGTAGAGGTACCTCTTGTACCGTTTTTTGTTTAATAAATATATCGCGAGCTGTCTTGGCGTCTATATATTTCTGCCATTTGCCCTTAGTGCGGTCTCCGAGATAAGCTCTACAAGCATTTTTAACTTGGCTAGACATCTGGGTCTCTTGTTAAATACGTATTTTTTAAAGTCTGCCTATATACATGCCTTGATCTTCCCTCTCAGTACAGCTTTCGCTACTTCCCAAAAAGTTTCCGGTCTATCTATATATGAACTATTATAACTGACATATTCTCTCCATTGGTCTTTCAACCAATTTTGAAAATTAATATTGTTAAGCAAATACTTGGGGAAAAAAATAGACTGATTACCTGCTACATGTAACCGTGATACATTAAGTGTTAAAGTAATCACAGCATGGTCCGAGATAATTACGTCTCCAATATCCGCTCTTCACTCTAAACCAATCAAAGGCTCTGCTATCAGAAATAAATCTATCCTGGACAAAGACTGATGCCCTTTTGATACACATGTATAGGACCGCGAGTCCGGATTCTGTGAGCGCCAGATATCTATTAGCCCCAAATGTGAACAAATTTTCTGTAAAATTCGCACTTTTCTATCTCGAGAGAACCGTGTGGTTTTATTTGCTCTCAATTGAAGGTTCAGCAATTAAATTGAAGTCACCTGCCACTATAAGGTTTTGTATTTATGTAAGAGTAGGGTCATCTTATTCCAAAAATCCTTGTCCACTTTATTAGGGCCATATATGTTACAAAGCACATAATGTGTTTTATTATAAAGCATCTCTATAATTTGAAAATGGCCTTCAGGATCTATAATCGAGGCTTCTATTTTATAATCTAAGGTTTCATTAAAAAGCATGGCTACACCTTTCTTTCAAGCGTTTTAAGGGGCCGCTACCACTTCTCCCACCCAGTAGGTGTTAAGTTTTGAAAATTCAGATGCCTTTAGATGTGTCTCCTGTATAAAAGCTATGTCGGGTTTCATTTTAGCAGGATACTTGATTATAGATTTCCTCTTTATAGGGGAAGTTATACCCCTACATTCCAAGACACTATTTTAAAAGTAGCTGCCACTTGGCCCTAATAATAAGTATATAAGTATCCATCTTTGGAGGGCAAGAGGGAGTGGTGGGGAAAGAGGAGTGAGGAGGGAGAGAGAGACACGAGGGTCGGGAAAAAAAATAAAATATTTTTTTTTCCAAAAGTACATTAACATTATTAAAAAATAAAAACCTAAATCCCAGTTTAATGAATCAATTTGCAAGTCTAATAATAAGTAAAATTTTACAGAAAATACAAAAAAAAAAAAACAGATTAATAATTCAAATTTAAAAGTCAAATAATAATTTTAAATTTTTTTTTAAAAAAAAAAACATTCTTAATTCTAAAGGTATTCTGCTGTACACATGCACTTTAGGAGGTGATTGCCCTCAAACTATTCCCATTTCTTTACATAAAGCCGTAGCTTCACTGACATTATTTAATGTATACGACATGCCTGCTTTGGCTACTAGTAACTTGACCGGGTAAACTAGTCTGACGCTGCATTCAGCTTTCAAAAATTTAGAGAAAAATGGCGACATTTCTCTCCTTTTACTAAGAGTCTCAGAGGAAAAATCTTGATATATCAAAATCTTGTGTTTGTCTATGTACAGACTGTTAAGTTTCCTGTAATATTTCAAATATAATCATTTGTCTTGATAGTTAACGAATTTAAAGCTCACCGGTCGGGGCTTTGAGTGTATATTATTCTCTCTAGGTTGGCCGATTCAATGTGCTCGCTCTATCAAAAAGGGAGTGGAATTAAGAGTGACTGAGGAATAGTAACAGCGACAAAGCTCAGAAGATCTTGAAATTCTACTGATTCTTGTAAGCCAATAACTCTCAAATAATCAAATTGTTATGCCTCAAACGATCTTTGAGGTCTTCAATGCGTGTTTGCAAGAGGGAAATGGCTTTACCTTGTGTATTTATAGCGGGAACATAAGAATTAACTTTGTCTTCTAAGTCAGACACTCTGGTCTCCACCTTCTCCATTCTAGATGTAAATTGTCTAATCTCACATGATAGGTTAGATATCTCTGATTTGATCTCCTGTTTAATTGACTCTAGATGAGGTGTAATCATTTTGGCCACTTCAGAAGCAAGTTCTGATATATCATTACAATAGATAATAGATGTTCCTCGTTCTTGTGAGAAGTCCAGAGTTGTCTCAGGATTTTTAGTACTACCTTTTCTATTATTTTTTGGTGGCATGGTTGGTGAAAAGTTTTTCTGATGAGAGATGAATTTATCCATTCACCTCAGTGAATCTTGTGACTTATACTGACTTAAAATGTTATATATATATATATATATATATATATATATATATATATATATATATATATATACAGGTATACACTTTACTCACTTTACAGCGCTTCGCTAATACAGCGCTTTGTGGAGCTGAAGTTCAACCTCCAAGGATTATGAAATAGTGCTGTAATCATTGTGAGTTTGCGAGAAAAGTGACTGGCACCATTTTGTTATGCACAGTTCACTCTGTTTACAGCTTTATAGTGCAATCTGTGTCTCAGTGCTATGGTTTGGCAAATTGTACTACAGTAATTGTCACTATTTTACAAGTACAGTATTTATTGAATACTGTGCTGTGCTAATGTTAAACTAAACTTAGCCCTATTGCACCCCTAATATATGTTAGTTCAAAGATGTTTTTACGTTTTTAAACACACTGGCAAGTGGAAAGAAAGCTAAAACTGCCTTGTTTCACTTTAAGGTGGTTTTCACTTTACAGCGGGGCACCGGTCCCTAACGCGCTGTATGAGCGGGGTATACCTGTATATATATATACATACATAAACGCAAATATAAACAAATGTTGGCAAATCCTACAATTGTTATTACCGCACGGCCACTTGTACCTTGTGCAATATATTGTGCAAAAACAAAAAGAAAAAAAAGAAAACCAAACTAATCAAAATAATGTGGCTTACTACAATCTATATGCACAGTGGGTGCGAGTCTACTTGATAAGTGTTACCTTTAAATAGAGGGGGGGGGGGGAACAACCTATAAACTTCTATGTGAAAAACATATTTTTTTAGAAATATAAATGCCACCAGCAAGACTATACCAAAGGCAGTATGCATTTAGTATAATCCCTATATTGCTCTTTACGCATAAAATGTCAGCAAATATATATACAGTATACAGAATCAAACAAAGGGAAATTACAAGTTAGACACATTTCCAAGGTCACACAGTTATATCCATAGTCACTGAAAACCTTCTGAACACTTCAAATTTAACCCTGGTTAGCTACTGATACAACAGTTGTAAATATCATTGACTTATTCAACGCTAATTACCCAGGGTGTTGTAAATTTCAAGTAAGCTTATCAGTTTAGCAAGGATTTGCAAGAGTATGCAATACAGGACATTTTGGCCTTTATATATACATCTATACCTCTTCAATTCAAGGGCCTGTTTCCTTATATAGAACCCCTACACATAACCAGAACATAATGTCCACAATCACATCAGCCATTGACCCATAATTACACTGTCCAGTTCCAAACATTAGGGCCAAGAGAGGAATCAGAAAACACTGAGCTAATACGTTTCTTAGCAGCCAGGAACAAAGCCGCCAACATAAGCCAAGGGCTGCCACTGCAGTAAGTTGGCTTTCAGATATAAACTCCAAACCTTGTGTAGTGGTCAAGATATTTAAAGGGACAGCCTACACCAGAATTTTTATTGTTTTTAAAGATAGATAATCCCTTTATTACCCATTCCCCAGTTTTGCATAACCAACCCAGTTATATAAATATACTTTTAACCTCTGTGATTATCTTGTATCTAAGCCTCTGCAAACTGCCCCTTTATTTCAGTTCTTTTGACAGACTTGCAGTTTAGCCAATCAGTTCCTGCTCCCAGATAACTTCACGTGCATGAGCACAGTGTTATCTATATAAAACACATGAACTAACACCCTCTAGTGGTGAAAACTGTTAAAATGCATTCTGAAAAGAGGTGGCCTTCAAGGTCTAAGAAATTAGCATATGACCCTCCTAGGTTAAGCTTTCAACTAGGAATACCAAGAGAACAAAGCAAAATTTGTGATAAAAGTAAATTGGAAAATTGTTTAAAATTACATGCCCTATATGAATCATGAAAGTTTATTTTGGACTAGACTGTCCCTTTAAGATTAGAACGGACCATCGTTACCAGGACATCCTCAGGACACTATAGCGCGAAGACCGCATCGTTACCAGTGACATCCTCAGGACACTATAGCGCGAAGTCCGCACAGCCCCTCAAGACACAGCAGACCATATGAGAGTGCCGCTGATACAACTCACCAGTTCTCCGGGGATGCTGCCAATTTTTAGAGGTGTGTGTAGATGGAGCTATGGGATAGGCGCAATCCCTGACACCCGTGACACACCTCCTTCCAATACTCCAGCAATCAGCGCTGTCACAGAACCCCAGCTGTGGGAAGAGGCCGATATTCTGAGATACGCTCCGGTTCTCTAATGGGCTGTAGGGTCAGTTCCTCCCATCATTCCTCATTACTCCAACAGCTGGCGTCCCTCCCTCTCATCAAGTCCTGGGTCCCCGCTGGCCATAGTAGGGCCGCTCTCGTGCCACCGTTTCAACAGCCACCTGCGATCCACAGATAAGTCACAGCTACATCTCAATTTCCTGGGACTCTCAGTCGTTCCAGCCACGTTCACAGGCAAGCTTCTGTAATAGATCCGTTCTCACAGCTATACAGTGTTTTATACTTTCAGGGGGTAAGTTTGCTTAAGATGTCACCCAACATTCGATGGCAACATAGGTATGTCCCTAAAGCATCACAATGGAGTGTTTTAGCAATTAAGCAAATTTCTGTCTTGTTGAGACTTCTCCTCCAAAACTCAGCACCGGACTTCACAGGGTTTCCTGAGCCAAGGTGCGCTAGGAAGGCTGGCGATTACAACAATCCCACACTAGAGAGTCGAGGCGGGCGGAAGTCTCCGAGCCTGCAGTTTTAAGACACTTTCCAATTTACTTCCATTATCAAATTTTGCTCAGACTTTTTATATACACATTTTCTGGGAAACAAGCGCCTACTGAGCATGTGCACAAGTTTACAGGGTATAAGTATACTAGTCTGTGATTGGCTGATGTTTGTCACAGGGGGCCGGAAAATGGGAGAAAAAATTTATTTGACAGAAAAAATCTACTACTTATTTGAAATTCAGAGTAGGTGTTATTGCATTGTCTTTGTATTATGTACTTGTTAATTATGCAATTCTACTGCATTTAGTTGTCCTTTAACCTTAAAGGGACAGTCTAGACCCAATACATATTATTTTTTACTTATTGTTACATACCAGACAAGCATTTTGCAATGGATTCCACATCTATAAGCTTATAAGAAGTACGTGAAACTTTTAAATAATCATCCTTTGTTAGCAGCCGAAAATGGCCACCAAGTTCTGCCCACAGCTTTTTTTCTAGTCCAGTTAGCTGTTTTTTTGAATGACAGTTTAGCAGTGCATGTTTAATTTTTTTTTTTTTTTTTGCAGAAATCCGCATGTGAGAGTAGGAAACAGTCAATCTTGATTGGAGAAACTTAACATACCAAAATATACATGCAATAGGTGGACTGAGCTTGCCGGACATTTTCTGGCTTCTAACAAACAAAGATTTAAACGTTTCATGTACTTCTTACAAGCTTATAGATGTGGAACCAGTTGCAGGATGAATTCCCTAGTATAAGTAATTAAAATTATGTATTGAGCCTAGACTGTCCCTTTAACTTTATGGCACCCCCTGCGCTGTTTAAGGTAAAGTACCAGAGTATCCACGCGGCAGGTAAGGAGCAGTCTGTTTCATGGTCCCCGCCCTCCCACCGGACCTTCCATGTGCTTACAGCAGTCAATGACCACCTTTCACTTGTTTCCCCCCTTTTCCCCCCATATACTTAAAGGACCAGTCAACACAGTCGATTTGCATAATCAACAAATGCAAGATAACAAGACAATGCAATAGCACTTAGTCTGAACTTCAAATGAGTAATAGATTTTTTTTCTGAAAATTTTAAAAGTTATGTCTTTTTCCACTCCCCCTGTAACATGTGACAGCCATCAGCCAATCACAGATGCATACACGTACCATGTGACAGGCATCAGCCATTCACAAATGCATACACACTTATTCTTGCACATGCTCAGTAGGAGCTGGTGACTCAAAAAGTTTAAATATAAAAAGACTGTGCATATTTTGTTAATGGAAGTAAATTGGAAAGTTGTTTAAAATGACATGCTGTATCTGAATGATGAAAGTTTAATTTTGATTGAGTGTCCCTTTAAGTTACCACAGCAATTGGAAACACACCATTTGCTCCTCTTACTGACTCCTTTCCCTGCCCTTATCCTCTCATTAACCCCTCTGCCTACCCAGACTTCACTAAGTGCTGCATACTTATACATCTCAACCCATTCCCCTTATACTTGTCCCAGAACATTCACAGTTCCTCTCTGTCTATTCTCTCACTCACTCATCCTGTGTATCTCCCCTGACCCACTTACACAGTGATATATATATATATATATATACTGTATATACAGTATATATATATATATATATATATATATGTGTGTGTAGAACACGCTTTTATCTTCCACCCTAACAATATATATACTGAGAAAATATATATAAATAAAAATTACATATAAAAATGAGATATAAATGTGTGTAGGACACACTTTTACTGTGAACCGTGATAAGTGCTTGAACTGAGCATGCGCGCATTTATTGCCAGCAAGCAAAACCCGACAGCACAACTTCCTTGTAAGAATCTGCTACCACTGAGTGCGCATGCTGCTGATTTACATAATCGCGTTCCACACATTCCTATTTAACATATGTGAAATGCTATTACGTAATACAGAGCATGTGCAGAGGTAGCAGATTCTGATAAGGTAGCAAAATCTGATAGAACACCACCTTACTGAACCCCTGTAGCCAGCTCCACACTGAATGAGAGAAAAAAAGTTGATACTGTTAAGAAGCTGAAACATTTTCAATGCATCATTTTGTTATTTGTAATTATTAACATAACATAAAAACTTTGTGCTGCTTTTCATTACAATATCTTTTAGTGTTTTTGGGTAATTCGCCATAGCCTGTCTTTCCAACTTCTTTTTATTAAACTTCCTATAGCAGTTTCTTCCTTCTTACTGGTCATTCTGTGGTGTTAAAGGGATAGGAAAGTCAAAATTAAACTTGCAGGATTCAGATAGAGCATGACATTTTAAGACACTTTTAAACTCACTTCTATTTTCAAATTTACTTTTTTCTCTTACGGCTAGATTTAGAGTTTTTTCGGTAAGGACCCGCGTAGCTAACGCCGGCTTTTTTCTGGCCGCACCATAAAAATAACTCTGGTATTGAGAGTCCACATAAAGGCTGCGTTAGGCTCCAAAAAAGGAGCGTAGAGCATATTTAACGCAGCTTCAACTCTCGATACCAGAGTTGCTTACGCAAGCGGCCAGCCTCAAAAACGTGCTCGTGCACGATTCCCCCATAGGAAACAATGGAGCTGTTTGAGCTGAAAAAAAACACCTGCAAAAAAGCCGCGTTCAGCTCCTAACGCAGCCCCATTGTTTGCTATGCGGAAACACTTCCTACGTCTGCACCTAACACTCTAACATGTACCCCGAGTCTAAACACCCCTAACCTTACACTTATTAACCCCTATTCTGCCGCCCCCGCTATCGCTGACCCCTGCATATTATTATTAACCCCTAATCTGCCGCTCCGTAAACCGCCGCTACTTACATTATCCCTATGTACCCCTAATCTGCTGCCCTAACATCACTGACCCCTATATTATATTTATTAACCCCTAATCTGCCCCCCACAACGTCGCCTCCACCTGCCTACACTTATTAACCCCTAATCTGCCGACCGGACCGCACCGCTATTATTATAAAGTTATTAACCCCTAATCCGCCTCACTAACCCTATAATAAATAGTATTAACCCCTAATCTGCCCTCCCTAACATCGCCGACACCTAACTTCAAACATTAACCCCTAATCTGCCGACTGGAGCTCACCGCTATTCTAATAAATGTATTAACCCGTAAAGCTAAGTCTAACCCTAACACTAACACCCCCCTAAGTTAAATATAATTTAAATCTAACGAAATTAACTCTTATTAAATAAATTATTCCTATTTAAAGCTAAATACTTACCTGTAAAATAAATCCTAATATAGCTACAATATAAATTATAATTATATTATAGCTATTTTAGGATTTATATTTATTTTACAGGTAACTTTGTATTTATTTTAACCAGGTACAATAGCTATTAAATAGTTAAGAACTATTTAATAGCTAAAATAGTTAAAATAATTACAAAATTACCTGTAAAATAAATCCTAACCTAAGTTACAATTAAACCTAACACTACACTATCAATAAATTAATTAAATACAATTCCTACAAATAAATACAATTAAATAAACTAGCTAAAGTACAAAAAATAAAAAAGAACTAAGTTACAAAAAATAAAAAAATATTTACAAACATGAGAAAAATATTACAACAATTTTAAACTAATTACACCTACTCTAAGCCCCCTAATAAAATAACAAAGCCCCCCAAAATAAAAAAATGCCCTACCCTATTCTAAATTACTAAAGTTCAAAGCTCTTTTACCTTACCAGCCCTGAACAGGGCCCTTTGCGGGGCATGCCCCAAGAAGTTCAGCTCTTTTGCCTGTAAAAAAAAACATACAATACCCAAGCCCCCCAACATTACAACCCACCACCCACATACCCCTAATCTAACCCAAACCCCCCTTAAATAAACCTAACACTAAGCCCCTGAAGATCTTCCTACCTTGTCTTCACCTCACCTGGTTCACCGATCTGTCCAGAAGAGCTCCTCCGATGTCCTGATCCAAGCCCAAGCTGAAGTCTTCATCCAAGCGGGAACTGAAGAGGTCCATGATCCGGCTGAAGTCTTCATCCAAGCGGGGCAGAAGAGGTCTTCCATCCGATTGAAGTCTTCATCCAAGCGGCATCCATCCGGAGCGGAGCGGCAGCATCCTGAAGACCTCCGACGCGGAACATCCATCCTGGCCGACGACTGAACGACGAATGACGGTTCCTTTAAATGACGTCATCCAAGATGGCGTCCCTCGAATTCCGATTGGCTGATAGGATTCTATCAGCCAATCGGAATTAAGGTAGGAATATTCTGATTGGCTGATGGAATCAGCCAATCAGAATCAAGTTCAATCCGATTGGCTGATCCAATCAGCCAATCAGATTGAGCTCGCATTCTATTGGCTGTTCCGATCAGCCAATAGAATGCGAGTTCAATCTGATTGGCTGATCGGATCAGCCAATCGGATTGAACTTGATTCTGATTGGCTGACTCCATCAGCCAATCAGAATATTCCTACCTTAATTCCGATTGGCTGATAGAATCCTATCAGCCAATCGGAATTCGAGGGACGCCATCTTGGATGACGTCATTTAAAGGAACCGTCATTCGTCGTTCAGTCGTCGGCCAGGATGGATGTTCCGCGTCGGAGGTCTTTAGGATGCTGCCGCTCCGCTCCGGATGGATGCCGCTTGGATGAAGACTTCAATCGGATGGAAGACCTCTTCTGCCCCACTTGGATGAAGACTTCAGCCGGATCATGGACCTCTTCAGCCCCCCGCTTGGGCTTGGATCAGGACATCGGAGGAGCTCTTCTGGACAGATCGGTGAACCCGGTGAGGTGAAGACAAGGTAGGAAGATCTTCAGGGGCTTAGTGTTAGGTTTATTTAAGGGGGGTTTGGGTTAGATTAGGGGTATGTGGGTGGTGGGTTGTAATGTTGGGGGGCTTGGGTATTGTATGTTTTTTTTACAGGCAAAAGAGCTGAACTTCTTGGGGCATGCCCCGCAAAGGGCCCTGTTCAGGGCTGGTAAGGTAAAAGAGCTTTGAACTTTAGTAATTTAGAATAGGGTAGGGCATTTTTTTTATTTTGGGGGGCTTTGTTATTTTATTAGGGGGCTTAGAGTAGGTGTAATTAGTTTAAAATTGTTAAAATATTTTTTTATTTTTTTGTAACTTAGTTCTTTTTTATTTTTTGTACTTTAGCTAGTTTATTTAATTGTATTTATTTGTAGGAATTGTATTTAATTAATTTATTGATAGTGTAGTGTTAGGTTAATTGTAGGTAATTGTAGGTAGTTTATTTAATTAATTTATTGATAGTGTAGTGTTAGGTTTAATTGTAACTTAGGTTAGGATTTATTTTACAGGTAATTTTGTAATTATTTTAACTATTTTAGCTATTAAATAGTTCTTAACTATTTAATAGCTATTGTACCTGGTTAAAATAAATACAAAGTTACCTGTAAAATAAATATTAATCCTAAAATAGCTATAATATAATTATAATTTATATTGTAGCTATATTAGGATTTATTTTACAGGTAAGTATTTAGCTTTAAATAGGAATAATTTATTTAATAAGAGTTAATTAATTTCGTTAGATTTAAATTATATTTAACTTAGGGGGTGTTAGTGTTAGGGTTAGATTTAGCTTTAGGGGTTAATACATTTATTAGAATAGCGGTGAGCTCCAGTCAGCAGATTAGGGGTTAATGTTTGAAGTTAGGTGTCGGCGATGTTAGGGAGGGCAGATTAGGGGTTAATACTATTTATTATAGGGTTAGTGAGGCGGATTAGGGGTTAATAACTTTATAATAATAGCGGTGCGGTCCGGTCGGCAGATTAGGGGTTAATAGGTGTAGGTAGCTGGCGGCGACGTTGTGGGGGGCAGGTTAGGGGTTAATAAATATAATACAGGGGTCGGCGGTGTTAGGGGCAGCAGATTAGGGGTACATAAGTATAACGTAGGTGGCGGCGCTTTGCGGTCGGCAGATTAGGGGTTAATAGGTGTAGGTAGCTGGCGGCGACGTTGTGGGGGGCAGGTTAGGGGTTAATAAATATAATACAGGGGTCGGCGGTGTTAGGGGCAGCAGATTAGGGGTACATAAGGATAACGTAGGTGGCTGTCGGCAGATTAGGGGTTAAAAAAATGTAATCGAGTGGCGGCGATGTGGGGGGACCTCGGTTTAGGGGTACATAGGTAGTTTATGGGTGTTAGTGTACTTTAGAGTACAGTAGTTAAGAGCTTTATAAACCGGCGTTAGCACAGAAAGCTCTTAACTACTGACTTTTTTCCTGCGGCTGGAGTTTTGTCGTTAGATGTCTAACGCTCACTTCAGACAAGACTCTAAATACCGGAGTTAGAAAGATCCCATTGAAAAGATAGGATACGCAATTGACGTAAGGGGATCTGTGGTATGGAAAAGTCGCGGCTGAAAAGTGAGCGTTAGACCCTTTTTTGAGTGACTCCAAATACCGGAGGTAGCCTAAAACCAGCGTTAGGAGCCTCTAACGCTGGTTTTCACGGCTAACGCCAAACTCTAAATCTAGGCCTAAGTATTCCTTGTTGAAAAATAATACTCACACAGATATTATTTAAAACAACACACACATATAGACTCACCGTCCACTTTATTAGGTATACCTTGCTAGCACCGGGTTGGACCCCCTTTTGCCTTTAGAACTGCCTTAATTCTTCGTGGCATAGATTCAACAAGGTGTTGGAAACATTCCTCAGACATTTTGGTACATATTGACATGATAGCATAACGTAGTTGCTGCAGATTTGTCGACTGCAGATCCATGATGTGAATCTCCTGTTCCACCACATCTTAATAGTGCTTTATTGGTTTGAGATCTGGTTACTGTGGAGGCTATTGGAGTACAGTGAACTCATTGTCATTTTCTAGAAACCAGTTTGAGATGATTTGAGCTTTGTGACATGGTGCATTATCCTGATGGAAGTAGCCATCAGAACATGGGTACACCGTAGTCATAAAGGGATGAACATGGTCAGCAACAATAGTCAGGTAGTCCACGGGTTTAAACTATGCTCAGTTGGTACTAAGGGGCCCAAAGTGTGCCAAGAAAATATCCCCCACACCGTTACACCACCGCCACCAGCCTGAACCGTTGATACAAGGCAGCAGGATGGATCCATGTTTTCAAGTTGTTTACTACAAGGGGGTTTAGTTAAGCACACCTGAAAAACATTTTATATATTAGCACACATATATGTAAAAAAATATGTGGACTTATGTGTTTGGATGTGCGCCAATACCTGTTTTTGTCTTATACTTATTTTGGTCATTTTGGCAGCACTCCCACAATATGTGTGCTAATATTTAAAATGTTTTTTCAGGTGTGCTTAACCAAACCCCCTTGTTGTATTTTTTAAAATTTTAGGGAGCTGACCAAATCCCTTTGGTTAAAGCACACCACCCTGCTCAGGTGTGTTCCAGACAATGGGGCCCATTTATTAAGCTCCGAACGGAGCTTGAAGGGCCGTGTTTCTGGCGAGCCTTCAGACTCGCCAGAAACACCAGTTATGAAGCAGCGGTCTAAAGACCGCTGCTCCATAACCCTGTCTGCCTGATCTGATGAGGCGAACAGAAATCGCCAGAAATCAACCCAATCGAGTATGATCGGGTTGATTGACACCTCCCTGCTGGCGGCCAATTGGCAGCGAGTCAGCAGGGGGCGGCGTTGCACCAAGCAGTTCTTGTGAGCTGCTGGTGCAATGCTAAATGCGGAGAGCGTATTGCTCTCCGCATTCAGCAAAGTCTTGCGGACCTGATCCGCACTGTCGGATCAGGTCCGCAAGACCTTTGATAAATAGGCCCCAATTTGATTAAGTTATATATATAAAGCCAGGGGGTCTCATTCTGTGCAGTCATGATTTGAGGCATAGTACTGCAGTGTTGGAATTCTGTATTGGTATATTAGAATCGAATGATTCAGCCCAGTAAAGCTAAACTGTATAGTGTTAGGACCAGTCTATTTTGGGACACCTTGTAAGTGGTGACTGGCTGAGCAGAATATGTTGTTTATGCCAAAAAATATTAAGCAGGCATTTTTTTGCAGCATTTATAAATATGTGAAAATATGTGAAAAAATATGTGGACTTATGTGTTTGGAATTGCGCCAATACCTGTTTTTGTCTTATTCATGTTGTTTACGCCAAATTCTGACCCTACCATCTGAATGTTGCAGCTGAAATTGAGACTCGTCAGACCAGGCAACGTTTTTCCAATCTTCCATTGTCCAATTTTGGTGAGCCTGTGCGAATTGTAGCCTCAGTTTCCTGTTCTTAGCTGACAGATGTCACGCTGCGCCGCTCTAGCCGTTGCTAGGGGCGATGCGTCTCCTTCCCTGCTCGTTGCCAGGGGCAGTGTCAGTTCAGATATGTGCGGCGCTGACGTCATCGCCGCATGCTCCTTATTCCGGTCAGACCTCAGTGGCGCGAATCCTGCGCCTATTTAAACTTCCCCTAATGATCTGTCACTGCCCAAGTATAGGTGTTACTTTGTGTACTCCTGGGTGTGACAGATCGTTCTTTCTAAGTGCCTGTACTGTTGCTGAATACTGCCTGTCTGACTACTCTACCTGCCTTAAACTGCTGGATTGATTACTGTGGCTGAACCTGCCTGTCTGACTTCTCTACCTGTCTTAACCCTCAATCTGCTCGACTGCTTTGTTGTTGCCAAACCCTGCCTGCCTGACCTTTCTAGTGGTTTATCCTTGGACTGCTTTGCTGTTGCCAAACCCTGCCTGCCTGACCATTCTAGTGGTTCATCCTTGGACTGCTCTGCTGTTGCCGCTGGGGACTGTCCTGCCTGTGGTCAGTGCCGCCTTCCTCATCTCGCTAACTTTCTCTGCTCTGGGATATTACCTATCATTCCGGCTTGATGCCGGGATAACAAGACTAGTGGCCGAGTTTGGTCTGATAGAGGAGTATCCCACGAGCGTTACAACAGGAGTGGCACCTGGTGTGGTCTTCTGCTGCTGTAGCCTATTTGTTTCAAGTTTTGACGTGTTGTGTGTTCAGAGATTGCATTCTGCATAACTTGTTTCTAACGAATAGTTATTTGAGTTACTGTTGCCTTTCTATCATCTCGAACCAGTCTGACCATTCACCTCTGACATCAGCAAGGCATTTTCGTCCACACAACCGCCGCTCACTGGATATTTTCTCTTTTTCGGACCATTCTCTGTAAACCCTCAGGATGGTTGTGCGTGAAAATCCCAGTAAAGCAGCAGTTTTTTAAATACTCAGACCAGCCCGTCTGACATCAACTGCCATGTTCAAAGTCACTTAAATCCCCTTTCTTCCCCATTCTAATGCTTGGTTTGAACTTCAGCAAGTCGTCTTCACCATATTTAGATGCCTAAATGCATTGAGTTTCTGCCAATTTGTGTTACCAAGCAATTGAACAAGTGTACCTAATAAAGTTACCGGTGAGTGTGTGTGTAACATAGATATTGACGGCAGATAAGAGCCATAGGCCCAGCAAGTCTGCCCGACCTTACCTAACAGTATAAACTTATCTAGTTCGTAGGATAGCCTTATGCTTGTCCCATGCATTTTTAAAGTCCCCCACAGTGTTTGTTGCTACTACCTCTTGAGGAAGTTTATTCCATACATCAATCACTCTTTCTGTAAAGAAGTGCTTCCTCAAATTACTCCTGAATCTACTACCCTTTAGCTTGAGCTCATGACCCCTTGTTCTTGAATTTTCCATTTTATGTAAAATACCCACAGCCTCAGTTTTACTAAACCCTTTAATGTACTTGAAAGTTGCTATCATATCACCTCTTTCCCTTCTCTCCTCTAAGCTATACATATTTAGGTCATTGAGCCTATCCTGGTAAGTTTTATTTTTTAAACCATGTACCATTTTGGTAGCCCTCCTTTGCACAGATTCAAGTTTGTTAATATCCTTCTGAAGATATGGCCTCCAGAACTGCACACAATACTCAAGATGAGGCCTAACTAATGATCTATAAAGTGGCATAAGAACCTTACTATTTCTGCTGCAAATACCTCTACCAATACATCCAAGCATTCTGCTAGCCTTACTCGCTGCATTACTACATTGTTTACTAAGTTTTAAATCATCTGAAATAATAATTCCCAAGTCCTGTTCCTCATCTGTAACAGTCAGTAAAATGTCATTGAGTCTGTAATTAACATTTGGATTTTTCTTCCCTAAATGCATTATTTTACACTTTGCTGTGTTAAACTTTAGATCCCAGTCGTTTTTCCAGTCCTCCAATTGTTGTATATCACTTCTCATTTTGTCTACCCCCCCTGGAACATCCACTCTGTTGCAAATTTTTGTATCATCTGCAAAGAGACATACTTTCCCCTGTAGCCCTTTGCTGATATCGCAGATAAATATGTTAAACAAAACAGGGCCCAGAACTGACCCCTGAGGAATACCACTAGTATCAGCCCCCTCTGCTGAATGAACTCCATTTACTAAGACACTTTGTTTTCTGTCCTTAAGCCAGTATTCCACCCAGTTCACAATATTTACAATTTTTATTTGTATATGTATGTATGTATGTATATATATATATATATATATATATATATATATATATATATATATATAAAGAGTATCCAATAATCGCACTCTCTGGATTTATAGCACAGCAAACTTTTATTCTGTGACGTTTTGGGGCGTTCACCCCTTCTTCAGATGAGAACACCTTGAAACATCACAGAATAAAGTTTGCTATGCTTTAAATCCAGAGAGTGTGATTATTGGATGCTATGTTAGTAATTTATCTGCACCCTGGTAATTTGTCTTACTGGGGAGTGTGCTATCTATCAAGATATATATATATATATATATATATATATATATATATATATTTATATATATATATATTTATATATATATATATATATATATATATATATATATATATATATATATATATATATATATATATATATATAATGTACAGGGGATGACAAATCCAGTAGTCTGGTAGAATTTAGGAATTTCCTGGGACAAGTTAGGAATATTGACAAAATATGTTTGTGATATTTATTAATTTATTATTTTTTCCCCCCTATTTATTATTATTTATTTATTTTATTTGTTTCCCGCACGCAAGTTGTTTTAAACACTGTGCGCCATGCACGGGCAGCTAAAACAAAGGGGTTTTGCTGGGGGGACCTTGTGTAGCAGCCAGTGCTGAGGGAAGAGTGAGGACATATGATTTAACACCAGGGGCCTGGAACAAGGCTTTGGGTGCAATATATGGGCATTTGACTCACAAGGTAAGGGCTAGATCCTGCCTCTCCCCTCCTAACTCCTCTCCCCTCTGTGTCTCCTGTCCCCTCTGTGGCTCTCTTCCCCTCCATGACATCTCTTTCATCTGTGCCTCCTATCCCCTATGCGACTCCCTTCCCATCCGTGAATCCTCTCCCCTCTGTGCCTCCCTTCCCTTCTGCGACTCCCCTCTGGGACTCCAGTCTCCCCTCTGTGACTCCAATCTCCCCTCTGTGACTCCAATCTGCCCTCCATGACTCCAATATTCCCTCTGTAGCTCCAATCTCCCCTCTGTGGTTCCAATCTCCCTTCTGTGGCTCCAATCTTCCCTCTGTAGCTCCAATCTCCCCTCTGTGGTTCCAATCTCCCTTCTGTGGCTCCAATCTTCCCTCTGTGGCTCCCCTCCCCTCTGTGTATCTCTCTCTCCCCTCTCTCTCTCTCTCTCTCTCTTCCTCTCTCTCTCCCCTTCCTATGTGTGTCTCCCTCTCTCTCTCCCTCTCCCCTTCCCTCTGTGGCTCCCCTCCCCTCTGTGTATCTCTCTCTCCCCTCTCTCTCTCTCTCTCTCTCTTCCTCTCTCTCTCCCCTTCCTATGTGTGTCTCCCTCTCTCTCTCTCTCCCTCCCCTTTCTCTCTCTCTCTCCTCCCCTTTCTCTCTCTCTCTCTCCCTCCCCTTTCTCTGTTTGTGTGTCTCTCTCCCCTCTACTCTGTGTGTGTCTTTCTCTCTCTCCCCCTTCCTCTGTCTTTCTCTCCCTCTCTCTCTCCCTCCTCTGTCTATCTCTCTTCCCCCTTCCTCTCTCTCTCTTCCCCCTTCCTCTTTCTCGTCCCCTTCCTCTCTCTCTCTTTCTCTCCCCTTCCCTGTCTCCCTCTCTCCCCTTCCTCTGTGTGTCTCTCTCCTTCCTCTTTGTGTGTGTCTCTCTCTCCCCTTCCTCTGTGTATCTCTCTTTCCCTTTTCATCTGTGTCTTTCTCTCTCTTTCCCTTCCTCTGTCTCTCCCCTTCCTCACTCTCCTCTTCCCTTCTCTCTCTCCCCTTCCTCTGTGTGTGTGTGTCTCTCTCTCCCCCCTTTGTGTGTGTCTTTCTCTCTCTCTCTCTCTCTCTCTCTCTATCTCTCTCTCTCTCCCCTTCATCTGTGTCTATCCTTTATCTGTGTCTTGGTCTCTCTCTCTCTCCCCTTCCTCTGTGTCTCTCCCCTTCCTCTGTGTATTTGTCTCTCTCCCCTTCTTGTGTCTTTGGGGCCGATTTATTAATGTCTGGTGGACATGCTACGCTTTAGCGTAGCATGTCCGCCAGACATCGTTGAATGCGGACAGCATATGCTGTTGGCATTCAGTATTGCACAAGCAGTTCTAGTGAACTGATTGTGCAATGCCACCCGCTGCAGATTCACGGCCAATTGACTTCTAGCAAGGAGTGTCAATCAACCCAATCGTATACGATCGGGTTGATTGCTGTATGCCGCTCTTGATAATTCGACCCCTTTGTATCTCTCTCTCTCCCTCCCCTTCCTCTGTGTCTGTCTCTCTCTCCCCCCTTCATCTATGGGCTAGATTTATCAAAGGCTAGGCGAACTCTGTATGTGCTTCGCCTGTAACTGCGCCCCAGCTCGCCTCCGGAGAAGCGCACATGTGCGCCTGAATTTATCATAAAAATATAGGTAACTTTGTACAGTCGAGCTGGGGCGTAATAATGATAAATTTTGCTTGTGGGAAACGGCATTTACTCCCTATTTACTCCCTATTTATCAAAGTACATCCCTATAAATATTTACGCCGCCATGTTTTGATTATTAAAAAAGTGTTTTTAAGTTAATATTTAGCTTATATTTATATTATATAATGTTTCTGTGCTGTTTTTTTATATATGTTGATAATTTAAGATCGCAAAAAATAAATATATTAAAATATCGATATATATATATAATTGTTGGTACCCATATGCGCCAGTGGAAGCGCAAATTTCTGGCAATAACAGTCTCTTCTTGGCGCTGAGCCTTTGAAAAATTAGTTAAAAGAAAAAAGTACTGCATCACAAGATGTAAAAGCATGTATTATAATAGTGTTCGCCTCAGTCTGCATGGCGAAATATACAACACGCAATTGAAGCCGAAATTGCAGTTCCCTATCGGCGCAAAGCAATGATAAATAAGAAACTGGGCGTATTTGTAGGTCGGGCTGTTAAATTACGCCTATTACTAATGTAAATTGTAGCACTCGGGAGCGCGTCTGTGTGCCTAGGCGAATGCACGCTGAGTGTGAAGAAGTTTCTTTCAGATTTGCGCAATTATAGGCGCAGAGTGCTTTAATGAATATGACGATCAGTTTGTATGAGCTATTTTGGACGTAATTATAGGAGAAGGGCTTTGATAAATCTAGCCCTATGTCTTCCCTCTCCCCCCCCCTTCCTCTGTGTCTCTGCCTCTCTTCCTCCCCTTTCTCTGCCTCTCTTCCTCCCCTTTCTCTGTGCCTGTCTCTCTCCCCTTCCTCTGTGTCTGTCTCTCTCCCCTTCCTCTGTGTCTTTGTCTCTCTCCCCTTCCTATGTGTCTGTCTCTCTTCTTTTCCTCTGTGTCTGTCTCTCTCATCTTCCTCTGTGCCTCTCTCCCCGTCCTCTGTGTCTTTGTCGTTTCTCTCCCCTTCTTCTGTGTCTGTCTTTCTCTCCTTTTCCTCTCTGTCTCTCTCCCTTTCCTCCGTGTCTTTGTCTCTCTCTCTCCCCCTTCCTCTGTGTCTCTGTCTCCCTTCCTGAGGAGACAGAGAGGAGAACTGGCCCAGAGGAAGATGCAGATCTGCTGAAATCCTTGCACTCATGGGGCTCTGTGCCAATGCCAGAATACTGTCAACAAGTCCTGGGCTGCAATATGTGGAGACTGAAGGGCTAGTCATTGTTGTTGGGTCGCAAGGTAAGGGCTGGAGCCTGCTAATTAATTACATATTTTTAAAGTTATGCATGTGGTCTCTTTCTCCCCCTTTTTTCTCTTTTTCTCTTTCCCCCCCTCCTTTCTTACTTTCTCTTTTTCTCTCTCCCCCTCCTTTCTTACTTTCTCTTTTTCTCTCCCCTCCTTTCTTTCTCTGTTTTTCTCCTTCTCCCTTCCTCTGTCTCTCTCTTTCCCTCTTCCTCTTTCTCTCTCTTTTCCTCTTTCTCTCTCTCTCTCTCTCCCTTCGTCTGTCTCTCTCTCTTTGCATCTCTTTCTCTAACTCTCTTTCTCTCTCTCTTTTTCTCTCTCTTTCTCTAACTCTCTTTCTCTCTCTCTTTTTCTCTTGTTCTCTCTCTCTCTCTCTCTCTCTCTCTCTCTCTCTCTCTCTCTCTTTCTCTTTCCACCTCTCTCTTGTTCTCTCTCTCTGTTTCTCCCTCTCTCTTTCTTTCTCTCTCTCTCTCTCTCTTTCTCCCCTTTTTTTCTCTTTTTCTCTCTCCCCCTCCTTTCTTACTTTCTCTTTTTCTCTCCCCTCCTTTCTTCCTCTGTTTTTCTCCTTGTCCCTTCCTCTGTCTCTCTCTTTCCCTCTTCATCTTTCTCTCTCTTTTCCTCTTTCTCTCTCTCTCTCTCTCTCTCTCTCTCTCTCTCCCTTCCTCTGTCTCTCTCTCTTTGCATCCCTTCCTCTCTTTCTCTCTCTCTCTTTTTCTCTCTCTTTGTCTAACTCTCTTTCTCTCTCTTTTTCTCTCTTTTTCTCTTGTTCTCTCTCTCTCTCTCTCTCTCTCTCTCTCTCTTTCTCTTTCCATCTCTCTCTCATTCTCTCTCTCTGTTTCTCCCTCTCTCTTTCTTTCTTTCTCTCTCTCTCTTTCTCTCCCTCTCTTTCTTTCTCTCCCTCTCTTTCTCTCTCTCTCTTTCTTTCTCTCTCTTTCTTTCTCTCCCTCTCTTTCTCTCCCTCTCTTTCTCTCTCTCTCTCTCTCTCTCTCTCTCCCTTTCTTTCTTTCTCTCTCTTTCTCAAAATAGGGACAAAACAATGTGAAGGATCTAATTATTTGAAGGGGCCTTAAGTGAAAGGTTATTCAGGAATATTGTATTCATTTAAGGGGAACTGTTTAAAAAAACAGCTTAAAGGGCCATAATACCCAAATGTTTAAACACTTGAAAGTGATGCAGTATAGCTGTAAAAAGCTGACTAGAAAATATCACCTGAACATCTCTATGTAAAAAAGAAAGATATTTTACCTCAAAAGTTTCTCAGTAGCCACATCTCATTGTAAAGGACTTCTAAGCAACAAATCAGTATGTCTGTCCCGGCCGGGACAGCGGAAGGAGCAAGCTTAAGTGCACTCTCATCTTATTTCCCTATTCAGCTTAAAGGAAGTTTACAATGAAATCTCATGAGAGTTAAGTCAAATCTCATGAGATCACAGTAAAAGAGTTCATGACCTCAGCACTGTTGATGTTGATTGGCTGCTGATCATTTCTTCATTTATTTTTTTATTTATTTTTTACCTGCAGCTGGGAGCAGCTGAAGTATAACTTTTTACACAAAACTTACTCTGCTGAGCTGAGGAAATTGTGAGGTAAAATATCTTCCCTTTTTACATAGAGATGCTCAGGTGATATTTTCCTGTCAGCTTTTTACAGTTGTACTGCATCAGTTTCAAGTGATTTAGCATATGAGTATTATGTCCATTTAAAGAGAGGTTTGCTTAAATAGAGGTGTGCTTAAACAGAGGCGTTGAAGACCTAGAGGAGCTTTTCTCAAGCACTTTTAGAGCTTCTTCATTTTGAGTGAATAGAAAGTATATTTGTGTTAATACAAATGTGTAATACAAGCGTGTATCATGAAATTTCAATTTTACACATTCCTCCACGCAAAAATATGAAGTTAAAATTGAGACCACGAGGCGTGTCTCTGGACAGCACCTTGAAGGGATGCAAGCTTGATACTCTGGGGATTGAATGCTATCGAATGATACCAAACTTTTTATGGAACTGCACCATATTACCGATCCGGAGGGTTTAGGCCTGTGGCGGCCCTGCGTTGGTGAGGTTCTCAACACACACCTCCCGGTACTCGGGGTAAAGCAGGGTTATATCACTGTCACATTGAATGATATCTACCTAACGAGTAAAGAGAAACTAAAGAGGGAAGTGGAAAATACCTCTCAATATGAGGCCGCCTAGAAACGCTATTACTGTGCAAGATTTGAACCGTTTGCTGCACAAACACTTTTTGCGCCTAACTAAGAGTATTACTGAAGCCTGGAACAACCCTACTGTCAGTCTGTTATCCGGTGACAGCTCAGACGCAGCCATCACAGACAGGGGAGTAGCAGATAGGAGTTATGTAGAACCAGAGGCTGTTAAAAAGGAAGATCTGAAACAGGTTCTTACCGTTGAAGCGGACACAGAACCTAAGAGTCCAAGGGAGACTAAGTGCACAGCTGCAGCAAGATTGTTGTGTCGCATTTCCAGGGGCTGCAGTGACAGAGTCGGAGCCCTGGATGAGGCAACCATGTTTGGCGCAGCCGGTTTCTTTGCTAGACGCAGCGAGCCAAACTTCTACAATACTACCAGAAAAGAGAATGAGATTGAGTGTTAAGCATTTTCGGTCTGACTCGCATACAGTACTAGAGAAGGGACAGCGGAAGGAGCGAGCTTATGTGCACTCTCATCTTATTTCCCTATTCAGCTTAAAGGAAGTTTACAATGAAATCTCATGAGAGCTAAGTCAAATCTCATGAGATCACAGTAAAAGAGTTCATGACCTCAGCACTGTTGATGTTGATTGGCTGCTGATCATTTCTTCATTTATTTTTTTATTTTTTTGTTACCTGCAGCTGGGAGCAGCTGAAGTATAACTTTTTACACAGAACTTACTCTGCTGAGCTGAGGAAATTGTGAGGTAAAATATCTTCCCTTTCTTCTGTTAAGTGTGATCAGTCCACGGGTCATCATTACTTCTGGGATATTACTCCTCCCCAACAGGAAGTGCAAGAGGATTCACCCAGCAGAGCTGCATATAGCTCCTCCCCTCTACGTCACCCCCAGTCATTCTCTTGCACCCAACGACTAGATAGGATGTTTGAGAGGACTATGGTGATTATACTTAGTTTTATATCTTCAATCAAAAGTTTGTTATTTTAAAATAGCACCGGAGTGTGTTATTAACTCTCTGGCAGAGTTTGAAGAAGAATCTACCAGAGTTTTGCTATGATTTTAGCCGGAGTAGTTAAGATCATATTGCTGTTCTCGGCCATCTGAGGAGTGAGGTAAACTTCAGATCAGGGGACAGCGGGCAGATGAATCTGCATAGAGGTATGTAGCAGTTTTTATTTTCTGACAATGGAATTGATGAGAAAATCCTGCCATACCGATATAATGTCATGTATGTATACTTTACACTTCAGTATTCTGGGGAATGGTACTTCACTAGAATTACACTGTAAGAAATACATAAAGCTGTTTAATAACTAGAGATTATGTTTAACGTTTTTGCTGGAATGTAAAATCATTTTCATTTGCTGAGGTACTGTGTGAATAAATGTTTGGGCACTATTTTTCCACTTGGCAGTTGCTTAATCTGTTTTTCTGACAGTTTCTGTTCTCCCTCACTGCTGTGTGTGAGAGGGAGGGGCCGTTTTTTGGCGCTTTTTCTATGCATCAAATATTTCAGTCAGCAACTCATTGTATTCCCTGCATGATCCGGTTCATCTCTACAGAGCTCAGGGGTCTTCAAAACTTATTTTGAGGGAGGTAATTTCTCTCAGCAGAGCTGTAAGAATTATAGTTTGACTGAGATAAAAAACGTTTATTCTGTAATTTGTTTCCTGCTTTCAGAATTTGTTATCTTTGCTAATGGGATTAAACCTTTGCTAAAGTTGTGTTGTTTACAAGGATTGAGGCTATAACTGTTTCAATTTATTAATTTTCAACTGTCATAGATCTTCTGTGCTTCTTAAAGGCACAGTACATTTTAATATTATTCTAATTGAATTGTATTTCCAAGTTGCAAGTTTATTTGCTAGTGTGTTAAACATGTCTGATTCAGAGGATGATACCTGTGTCATTTGTTGCAATGCCAAAGTGGAGCCCAATAGAAATTTATGTACTAACTGTATTGATGCTACTTTAAATAAAAGTCAATCTGTACAAATTGAACAAATTTCACCAAACAACGAGGGGAGAGTTATGCCGACTAACTCGCCTCACGTGTCAGTACCTACATCTCCCGCTCAGAGGGAGGTGCGTGATATTGTAGCGCCGAGTACATCTGGGCGGCCATTACAAATCACATTACAGGATATGGCTACTGTTATGACTGAGGTTTTGGCTAAATTACCAGAACTAAGAGGTAAGCGTGATCACTCGGGGGTGAGAACAGAGTGCGCTGATAATATTAGGGCCATGTCAGACACTGCGTCACAGGTGGCAGAACATGAGGACGGAGAACTTCATTCTGTGGGTGACGGTTCTGATCCAAACAGACTGGATTCAGATATTTCAAATTTTAAATTTAAACTGGAAAACCTCCGTGTATTACTAGGGGAGGTGTTAGCGGCTCTGAATGATTGTAACACAGTTGCAATACCAGAGAAAATGTGTAGGTTGGATAAATATTTTGCGGTACCGACGAGTACTGAGGTTTTTCCTATACCTAAGAGACTTACTGAAATTGTTACTAAGGAGTGGGATAGACCCGGTGTGCCGTTCTCACCCCCTCCGATATTTAGAAAAATGTTTCCAATAGACGCCACCACAAGGGACTTATGGCAAACGGTCCCTAAGGTGGAGGGAGCAGTTTCTACCTTAGCTAAGCGTACCACTATCCCGGTGGAGGATAGCTGTGCTTTTTCAGATCCAATGGATAAAAAGTTAGAGGGTTACCTTAAGAAAATGTTTGTTCAACAAGGTTTTATATTGCAACCCCTTGCATGCATTGCGCCGATCACGGCTGCAGCGGCATTCTGGATTGAGTCTCTGGAAGAGAACATTGGTTCAGCTACTCTGGACGACATTACGGACAGGCTTAGAGTCCTTAAACTAGCTAATTCATTCATTTCGGAGGCCGTAGTACATCTTACTAAACTTACGGCGAAGAATTCAGGATTCGCCATTCAGGCACGCAGGGCGCTGTGGCTAAAATCCTGGTCAGCTGATGTTACTTCTAAGTCTAAATTGCTTAATATACCTTTCAAAGGGCAGACCTTATTCGGGCCCGGGTTGAAAGAGATTATCGCTGACATTACAGGAGGTAAAGGCCATGCCCTGCCTCAGGACAAAGCCAAAGCCAAGACTAGACAGTCTAATTTTCGTTCCTTTCGTAATTTCAAAGCAGGAGCAGCATCAACTTCCTCTGCACCAAAACAGGAAGGAGCTGTTGCTCGCTACAGACAAGGCTGGAAACCTAACCAGTCCTGGAACAAGGGCAAGCAGACTAGGAAACCTGCTGCTGCCCCTAAAACAGCATGAATTGAGGGCCCCCGATCCGGGATCGGATCTAGTGGGGGGCAGACTTTCTCTCTTCGCCCAGGCTTGGGCAAGAGATGTTCAGGATCCCTGGGCGCTAGAGATAATATCTCAGGGATACCTTCTGGACTTCAAATACTCTCCTCCAAGAGAGAGATTTCATCTGTCAAGATTGTCAACAATCCAGACAAAGAAAGAGGCGTTTCTACGCTGCGTACAAGAGCTCTTGTTAATGGGAGTAATCCATCCAGTTCCACGATCGGAACAGGGACAGGGGTTTTACTCAAATCTGTTTGTGGTTCCCAAAAAAGAGGGAACTTTCAGACCAATCCTGGACTTAAAGATCCTAAACAAATTCCTAAGAGTTCCATCGTTCAAGATGGAGACTATTCGGACAATTTTACCTATGTTCCAAGAGGGTCAATACATGACCACTGTAGATTTAAAAGATGCTTACCTTCACATACCGATTCACAAAGATCATTATCGGTACCTAAGGTTTGCCTTCCTAGACAGGCATTACCAGTTTGTGGCTCTTCCATTCGGATTGGCTACAGCTCCAAGAATCTTCACAAAGGTTCTGGGTGCTCTTCTGGCGGTACTAAGACCGCGGGGAATCTCGGTAGCTCCATACCTAGACGACATTCTGATACAAGCTTCAAGCTTTCAAACTGCCAAGTCTCATACAGAGTTAGTGCTGGCATTTCTAAGGTCACATGGATGGAAGGTGAACGAAAAGAAAAGTTCACTCGTTCCACTCACAAGAGTTCCCTTCCTGGGGACTCTTATAGATTCTGTAGAAATGAAGATTTACCTGACAGAGGACAGGCTAACAAGACTTCAAAGTGCTTGCCGCACCCTTCATTCCATTCAACACCCGTCAGTGGCTCAATGCATGGAGGTAATCGGCTTAATGGTAGCGGCAATGGACATAGTACCCTTTGCACGCTTACACCTCAGACCACTGCAACTGTGCATGCTAAGTCAGTGGAATGGGGATTACTCAGACTTATCCCCTTCTCTGAATCTGGATCAAGAGACCAGAAATTCTCTTCTATGGTGGCTTTCTCGGCCACATCTGTCCAGGGGGATGCCATTCAGCAGACCAGACTGGACAATTGTAACAACAGACGCCAGCCTTCTAGGTTGGGGTGCCGTCTGGAATTCTCTGAAGGCTCAGGGACAATGGAGTCAGGAGGAGAGTCTCCTGCCAATAAACATTCTGGAATTGAGAGCAGTTCTCAATGCCCTCCTGGCTTGGCCCCAGTTGACAACTCGGGGGTTCATCAGGTTTCAGTCGGACAACATCACGACTGTAGCTTACATCAACCATCAGGGAGGGACAAGAAGCTCCCTAGCTATGATGGAAGTATCAAAGATAATTTGCTGGGCAGAGTCTCACTCTTGCCACCTGTCAGCAATCCACATCCCGGGAGTGGAGAACTGGGAGGCGGATTTCTTAAGTCGTCAGACTTTTCATCCGGGGGAGTGGGAACTTCATCCGGAGGTCTTTGCCCAAATACTTCGACGTTGGGGCAAACCAGAGATAGATCTCATGGCGTCTCGACAGAACGCCAAGCTTCCTCGTTACGGGTCCAGATCCAGGGATCCAGGAGCAGTCCTGATAGATGCTCTGACAGCACCTTGGGACTTCAGGATGGCTTACGTGTTTCCACCCTTCCCGTTGCTTCCTCGATTGATTGCCAGAATCAAACAAGAGAGAGCATCAGTGATTCTAATAGCACCTGCGTGGCCACGCAGGACTTGGTATGCAGACCTGGTGGACATGTCATCCTGTCCACCTTGGTCTCTACCTCTGAAACAGGACCTTCTGATACAGGGTCCCTTCAAACATCAAAATCTAACTTCTCTGAAGCTGACTGCTTGGAAATTGAACGCTTGATTTTATCAAGACGTGGATTTTCTGAGTCAGTTATTGATACCTTAATACAGGCTAGGAAACCTGTTACCAGAAAGATTTACCATAAGATATGGCGTAAATACCTATATTGGTGTGAATCCAAAGGTTACTCTTGGAGTAAGGTTAGGATTCCTAGGATATTGTCTTTTCTACAAGAAGGTTTAGAAAAGAGTTTATCTGCTAGTTCATTAAAGGGACAGATCTCAGCTCTGTCCATTCTGTTACACAAACGTCTGTCAGAAGTTCCTGACGTCCAGGCTTTTTGTCAGGCTTTGGCCAGAATTAAGCCTGTGTTTAAAACTGTTGCTCCACCATGGAGTTTAAACCTTGTTCTTAATGTTTTACAGGGCGTTCCGTTTGAACCCCTTCATTCCATTGATATAAAGTTGTTATCTTGGAAAGTTCTATTTTTAATGGCTATTTCCTCGGCTCGAAGAGTCTCTGAATTATCAGCCTTACATTGTGATTCTCCTTATTTGATTTTTCATTCGGATAAGGTAGTCCTGCGTACTAAACCTGGGTTCTTACCT
Organism: Bombina bombina; assembly: GCF_027579735.1. Lineage (NCBI taxonomy): Eukaryota > Metazoa > Chordata > Amphibia > Anura > Bombinatoridae > Bombina > Bombina bombina. Next base: position 862,917,259 of record NC_069500.1, read on the forward strand.
AAGGTAGTTACTAACAGGAATATCAATCAAGAGATTGTTGTTCCTTCTTTATGCCCAAATCCTTCTTCAAAGAAGGAACGTCTACTGCACAACCTGGATGTAGTCCGTGCTCTAAAATTTTACTTACAGGCAACTAAGGAATTTCGACAAACGTCTTCTCTGTTTGTCATTTACTCTGGGCAGAGGAGAGGTCAAAAAGCTTCCGCTACCTCTCTTTCTTTTTGGCTTCGTAGCATAATTCGTTTAGCTTATGAGACTGCTGGACAGCAGCCTCCTGAAAGAATTACAGCTCATTCTACTAGAGCTGTGGCTTCCACTTGGGCCTTCAAGAATGAGGCCTCTGTTGAACAGATTTGCAAGGCTGCAACTTGGTCTTCGCTTCATACTTTTTCCAAATTTTACAAATTTGACACTTTTGCTTCATCGGAGGCTATTTTTGGGAGAAAGGTTCTTCAGGCAGTGGTTCCTTCTGTATAAAGAGCCTGCCTATCCCTCCCGTCATCCGTGTACTTTTGCTTTGGTATTGGTATCCCAGAAGTAATGATGACCCGTGGACTGATCACACTTAACAGAAGAAAACATAATTTATGCTTACCTGATAAATTCCTTTCTTCTGTAGTGTGATCAGTCCACGGCCCGCCCTGTTTTTAAGGCAGGTAAATATTTTTTAATTTATACTCCAGTCACCACTTCACCCTTGGCTTTTCCTTTCTCGTTGGTCCTTGGTCGAATGACTGGGGGTGACGTAGAGGGGAGGAGCTATATGCAGCTCTGCTGGGTGAATCCTCTTGCACTTCCTGTTGGGGAGGAGTAATATCCCAGAAGTAATGATGACCCGTGGACTGATCACACTACAGAAGAAAGGAATTTATCAGGTAAGCATAAATTATGTTTTTTACATAGAGATGCTCAGGTGATATTTTCCTGTCAGCTTTTTACAGTTATACTGCATCAGTTTCAAGTGATTTAGCATATGAGTATTGTGTCCATTTAAAGAGAGGTTTGCTTAAATAGAGGTGTGCTTAAACAGAGGCGTTGAAGACCTAGAGGAGCTTTTCTCAAGCACTTTTAGAGCTTAAGAGTCCAAGGGAGACTAAGTGCACAGCTGCAGTGAGATTGTTGTGTCGCATTTCCAGGGGCTGCAGTGACAGAGTCGGGGCCCTGGATGAGGCAACCATGTTTGGCGCAGCCGGTTTCTTTGCTAGACGCAGCGAGCCAAACTTCTGCAATACTACCAGAAAAGAGAATGAGATTGAATGTTAAGCATTTTCGGTCTGACTCGCATACAGTACTAGAGAAGGGTTTGACAAAACCACTATCTAGAAAGAGCAGTACCCTACCTCCACCCAAGAAACTCTTTTGTTACGCTCCAAAACACCAAGAGGACTGTTCAATGCTGGCCAAAATCAAGAGACATGTCACTGGCCTATACATATTCACCAAGTGGTCCTTAAAGGGACAGTACACTGTAAAATTGTTTTTCCATTAATCTATTTTAAATGACTTGTTATACCAACTGCAGAGTATAAAATATTTGAGAAATTCCATGTTCATGCTTATTTGTGTATATGAAGTAGCTGATTTTGTGCTTTGAAACCACAGCCTATTACAATGGGTTGAACTTAAAGGTGACATCAGATCTCATTATGTTCTTAGTTTGTGTAAACAGACTTGCTTCCTTATCTTTTATTTGGCTGGAACACCAAAGCTCAATACATAGAGAGAACAATGGAAAATTATAATTTTATTACTTAACTATCCTGCATCCCACTGAGAGTGTAATCTCTTCTGCTGGCTGTGTATACTTAGGCTATTCAATAGCCTGTACTCCAGTATTAATTTTTTCAGTGTAGGTGGCGATACCAAAGCCTAAATCAGCTATTTCAAATGCTGAAATAGGAGTAAAGGAGCTACTTGTAACCAATTTAATACACTCTAGCAGGTTTAAAGGATCGTTGGGAATAATTTAAAGGGGAGACAATTTTGGGGTGAACTGTCCTTTTAATAGCCTGCCAGCATGGTATCGGGTAATGGGGGACTTACACCATTTCATAGTCTACAATCTACATAACTTACAAACTAGACGTTACATATAAAGTCAAAAAGGGAACCCCGAGGGGAACCGTGAGCGGGGTGCGCTAACAAAAAATAAGTGATTTGTGTCTATGGACAAACCATGTTAGTTCATGTGAGATGATGGTGCTGTGTCTTGTAGAGCAATCAAATGTGCTGGCGGCAAGGCTCCTCTGGTCTTCGGGAAGAAGATATCTGTAATTTAGAAATAGAAAAGAGGGCGCCACATAGCGTAATATTGTTGACTCAAAGCCAAAATAGGTGATTAATGTTAAGGCTTACCGGAGGTAAATGCACCGTATTGTAACCGGTGCTGACAGGCCGGCTAACACTTTCAGTGGCTAGCACACTGGGTGGACTCAGGCAGGCTGTACACAGGTGGTACTCAGCGTTTGCTTGATTGATGGGCGTCTGTGCAGCTAATGTGTGAGACACTGCGGTAGATAAAACACTTTGAAACCTTTACCAGGAAGGATCAAAAAGAGAACGAAGGACAACTTCCGTATGTTTAAAATGAAAGAGTTTTAATCCATACAAACTGCTACGCGTTTCTAGACCTTAAACCGGTCTTTTCTTCAGGCATACAAACAATGGATACAAATTTTTTAAAATATCAACCTTATATACAATTAAAAAACGGAAGTTGTCATAGTTTCCAACAAGGACCAATGAGATATAGATGGATACTCTGTATCTCATTTATGCTAATTAGGCTCGGTAACCTGTGAACTTCATTAACATTCGCATTATATGTCCCAAAGGACTCATGTATATATTTAAAACAATTTTAAGGGTCCCATCATAATCTGCTACAATAAACTTTAATATATTAGAGTGTGCCTACATAAACGATTACAATATAATGTATGATTTGCAGATCTAGATGAAATATAAATCGTGTATGATTATATTAAAACCGTGTGTGACACCATATAATCAAATATGGAAGTGAAATTAAAATGGAATCGACTACTAGCAAATAGCTCATATTTAAATTGACAGAGGGGTGTGTTAGTTCTTTCTTATTTTAAAACTATAAAAAGGTATGTGTGTGAGTGTGTGTTGAGGATGTGATGTGTGTTGGGCATGAACCAGCAATGTTGTTTTTAAGAAAATAAAAACATTGATGAGTATATCAGGAAAGATTGCAACATATGAGTAAAATTATATTCTGTACAATATTCAATTTGGCCTGATGGACTGTAAAAAATGAATATAATTATAAATTGATGAATGAAATAAAGTGATTGCAAAAATTGCAACATATGGGTAAAATTCTGTTGTGTTCAACGCTCGGTTTAGTATGATGGACTCAAAAAATTGATATAATAAAAATTGATAACTGAAATAAAGTGTGCTCCACAGCTGTGGATAATAATACACAGAGGTTCTTTTGCATGCAAATTTTATAAAACGAACATACATGTTCGTAAAAATAACTAGTGTTTTTATGTGTATGTATAGTCTTACACGTCTGTAATAAGTGGTTAAAGCGAAGACCTTTTATTGTTTAGCTGATTTTAATCCTGTGATGTCTGAGCTTTTGTAAATGAAAGAAAAGGATCGAAAAGTCGATTAGATAAATATTCTTCTTTTATATTCTTTGTTTAAGGAATTAATTTGTGGGTTTATATTTCAAAGAGTTGAAAAGAATCTGATGTGCCTGATATGACCAGTACATCAAAATTGATCAGACAATGATAATGCCCGATGGGATTTGAGACTACTGTTGGTGAAATGTTAGTGTTAATAATTTGATTATGTTGTTCTATGCAAAATATTTATAATGTTTATGCAAGAGATTGGGCAATTTTCTAGTACTCCTTGTTTGGAGAATTAGTTTGTGGATTTGTGGAATCGATTTCATGTTATCGCAGCTAAGTCTAAAGGCTATTTCAGGGTATTGAAATTGATCTGATGTATTTAAAGTGACCAGTACATCAATGTTATTCAGACAAGTTCAATATCTGATGGAGTCAAATTATAACTACTGCTATTCATATAATGGTAATGTTGGAAACTTGATTATATTTAATCTGATGTGCCTGATGTGACCAGTACATCAATATTGTTGTAATGTCTGATGGAATAATACATTTGCGGCTGCTATCAATAATTTAATAATGTTGATCTGTAGGATATGTTTAAAGTTTGGTGGTGAAGTGGTGTATTGCAAGTGAGAAGAAACTGTATGTATGTATTGTGAAGCGCAAATGGGATAAAATAAATAAAATATGCTTAGAATGCCATGGTAATTGCAATATTCTGCATGAATGTTAGGAAAAATATGTTCTATCGTTGGTCATAAATTTGGTTGTTAATTGAATGCTGCTAAATCCAAATTGGCATTTAAACCATCAGGAAAAAGTGTTTTTAACTTAAAAATCCAAAAAGTTTCTCGTTGTCTGAGTTTATTCGTTCTGTTGTAATCTGCAGATCTGGGGATGAAATCTATAGGTGTGTATTTGAAAGTGTATGGATTGCCTTGATGTTTGCTTAGACAATGGTTTGGCACACTGTGTTTGATTTTCGTTTTCTTACAGTTTTTATAATTACGCAGGTGTTCTCCCCACCTTGTTTTGACTTTTCTACAGGTGCGGCCTACATATTGTAGGCCGCATATACACTCCAATAGGTATACCACAAAAGAAGAATTGCAGTTATAAAAGCCCTGAATGGGATATGTATCACCGGTGGTATGGGATCTGAAAGATTTACTACCATGTTTAATGTATTGACAAGAATTGCAACTGGTTTTTCCGCATTTGTATGTTCCTTGTAGACCAAATATACCACTTTTTGTTTGTGTATTATTCTTGGATCGTTGTTGAGTATGTTTAACTATTTTGCTTGGTGCTAGTTTACTTCTCAAGGTGGGAGCCCTCCTGTAAACTATCTTTGGTCTATCTTGTACAATATTTCTTAAAACAGGATCCCTTTGAATGACGTGCCAATGTTTGTATATTATCTGATTTATTTTTTGGAAATTATTGTTGTATTGTGTAATGAACATAATCTTATCTTGGTTTGTTGTACTGTTGGTTGCTCTTTTGCTTTTATTATTGTTGGATAATATCTCATTTCTGTTTAACCTTTTCGTTCTTGTTAATGCATTATCTAAAATATGGACCGGGTAATTCCTTTCTGTAAATCTATTGTAAATGATCTGACTTTGTTCAAGAAAGGTGTTAAAATCTGAACAATTTCTCCTAATGCGTCTGAACTGACTATACGGTACGTTGTTAATCCAACTTCTGTGGTGGTTGCTGTGGTATTCTAAATAGCTATTGCTATCAACATCTTTAAAAAATGTTTTTGATGTAATGGTCCAATTGGGACCCCAACTGAGTATCAGATCTAAATATTCTATTGAATCTGGTTGAATATTAGCTGTAAACGTGATCCCCATATTGTTATTGTTAAGTTGTGTTATGAATGATTCTGCTGCTTCTAAGCTGCCATTCCAAATTAGAATGAGATCATCTATGTAACGGCCATAGAATACCAGGTTCTCCCCAAGGTTCGCTTGGTGTATGTAAATCTCCTCAAAAAATCCCATGAAGAGATTTGCGAAACTTGGGGCGAACCTGGTACCCATGGCCGTTCCCTTTGTCTGTAAATAATAACGATCTAAATATAAAAAATAATTATGTTGTAAGATGTATTTGATGCATTCTAGAATATATGTTCTTTGGTCCTCTGGTAAAAAGGGATCCTGTTCTAAAAAATGAGAAACTGCCATCAATCCTAACTTGTGAGTGATATTTGAATACAGCGAACTGACATCACATGTAATCCAAAATTTGTTATCATTAGTAAAAGTGAGATTATGTAATAGTTGTAAAAGGTGAGTGCTGTCCCTAATGTAAGAAGGAAGTGTAGTAACGAATTTCTGTAAAAATTTGTCAATATAGAAAGATAAATTATAAGTCAGATTGCCAATCCCTGCTATGATAGGACGTCCGTGGGGGTTATTTTTGTCCTGATGGATTTTTGCCAGATGGTAGTAATGTGCTATGCTAGGATTGTCTGTTTTCAAAAATTCTCTTTCTTCTTTGTTTAAAATACCCTGTAGTGAGCCTTTATCTATTGGTTTCTGATATGTTAGTTTGAAACTGGGGGTAGGATCTCTAGGTAGAATTTTGTAATAGTTATCGTCTCCTAGGATTCTCTCTGCTTCTTTGGTGTAATCTTTGTAATCTTGGATGACAATCCCCCCCCCTTATCCGCATCGCGGATGATGATATTAGGATTATTTTGTAAACTGTGTAAAGCTTTTTTATGTCTGTGGAATGAATAATTAGTTTTTTTGGCTGTTGTTTTTAGTAATTTTTCACAATCTTCTAGGACCATATTTTGATATAATTCAATATATTTGTTATTGCTATTATTGGGATTAAAGTTGGATTTGTTTTTCACATTGGTGTGTATATATCCTTCAAATAGGTGATCGGTTATGTCTTCAATATTTGTTATAACACATGGTGTTGATTTGTCAGACGGCATGTTGTCAGTTAATATTATTTGTGAATTATTATTGTGAAGTTGGTCTTTGACTAGTTTTTTGTTTGTGAAATATTTCTGTAAGGATAGCTTTCGTGTGAAATTGTTCACATCAACAAATAAATTGAAAATATTTGGTGAATTAGGTGGACAGAAAGAAAGGCCTTTTTTAAGTACTCTTTTTTCCTCTACAGATAATGTGTGTGATGATAGGTTAAAGAGGCCCTGATCTAGTCTGGATAATTCCGCTTTTTTGGCGGTAAGGCCTCTGCCCCTCCTGCCTCGTTTTCTGTTATGAGAGGTCTTTTTGTTGATCTGGTTGGAAAATTTTCCATTCTTGTGTTGTGGCCTGTTCCTAAAAAAGGTGGTGGTGGATTACTGCTGGTGCTGGGACTCTCGTCATCTCTTATGGTTAAGAGTGGACTGAATCTGTTGTGCTGTTCATATTGTTCAAAAGGTGTGGTTGGGGTATGTGGGTTCTCGTTGTTAACCCAAAACTGGTTAGATGATGAATTGATTATTGGTCGTCTAGACTGGTGCATTGTGTCATTGTGACTGTTGTGGTCATGTCTAATGGAATTTTCAACCTGGAATCTATAATTACCATTTTGATTCCTATTGTTTCCTTGGTATGTACCTTTGTGATGATATGTCTGGGCTGTCTGATAAGACATGTTATATGAGTCCTTATTGGTGTTGTGCCTAAATTTGAATTCTCTGTTAATATGAGGCATATGATCTCTATTAGAAGGTTGGTGATAATGTTGCGATTTATAAGAGTGTGATTGGTATGGGCCCTTAGGAGTGGGATATTGATTGTATTGTGCTCTATTGTTAGATGAAACCCAATTGGGTCTATGTTGATCTTCTTTATTTGCTGTTTGTTCAAAATCAGATTGAGTGGTTCTGTAATGAGATTGAATGTGATGTGTGGGATGATGTGAATTTGATCGGTTTTGAAGAGATTGGGAAGATCTATAATAATTATTGTTGCTCCTATTGTGTTGTGTTGGTCTGAATTCCTGATGGTTATATGTTGGAGAAAATTTGTCCTTGCGGTTAAAAGTGTATAAACTATCATTGATGTAATCTTCATGGTCCCTTTGTAATTTTTTATTTTTAGTTTGAACAATGTTTTCCTGAAACCTATCTGTGCGTTCATTAATTTCTTTTAAAATCTTGTTATAATCCGGATTCTGCTGGTAGACTCTAAGGTCTGTTTGTATTTTTTCTATGTTGGTACTACTCTGGCTATAAAGTTGGCGTCTGTGTTCTATTAGAATTTTTATTAAATTAAAGGAGCACTCATTGAGTGCCTCATACCACTTTTTTAAAAGTGCAGGATCATCTTTGAATGAACAATGTTTCAAAATCCTAAGACCTCTGGGAATGTATTTAACCTCTGTGTATTTTTCCAGAGCCGTGAGGTCCCACCAGTGTCTGTTTTCTTTATTAAGTTCTTCCTCTAATAAATAGAAGAGGTCCCTCATGGGTTTAATTTCATTGCTTTCCAATATAATCTCTGAAATGTTATTGTCTTTTGAAAGATTGAAACTGAGTCTTTTGGAACTACGTTCTTCCTTAGATTGCATGGTGTGTAGTGGAACTGTAAGTAATTACTAATGAGGTCCCCTAGGATTCTTGTAGTAAAAGTGCTGTGAAAAAAAGTGTGTGTATGTAAAGGTGTGAGATGTGACCTAATGAGCGATGTGTGAATGTTCAATGCAAAACAGAGTGTGTAAATGGTGTGTGAAATGATCAGTATGAAACAGAGGTGTATGGTTTGTGGCTATCACAAGTTGTGTGAATATTGAGTGTATATGTGATTAAGTGTTACAGAGTAGAATATAATAATGGGGTTTTTTGGTGTTGATATTAGTTGGCCGGTGCTATAGGTATCACTCTAGTTGCTGGAGTCTAATAATGATAATTGAGAAAATATAAGAATGAAAGAGTCAACTTGATGTGTGTATAATAGGAAGTAATATTTGTGCTGCTGGCTCCCAGTGTGTTAGTGCACTAAGTGAATGTTGTGTGTGATGTGTACTAATAATCCCTAATTAAACAGATATAAAACGGAGATGGTATGTGACTACAACAGCATTTGTGTGGCAGAATAAATTGGTGCAATGTTCGTGATGAATCAGATAACAACGATATAAATGATAAATGCAAAAAGTATTGCTTCAAATATGTGATGTGCAAACACTATTTTATCTCTAATTCGTGTATAACCCTTTCCCTAATTGATAAAAGGTGAACTAAACTAAACAAATGTGTCAAAATAATCAATGTGATAAAATAACCTGTAAACGATTATAGAAAACGATTGTTAGAAAAAATGCAATTGAGAATACAATTTAGAAATCAAAATGCACATGAAAAAAACATATATAAAAAAATATATATAAAAAAACAACTGTTAGAATTCGCAGTCTGAAATACGTGATCTAAAAACTACCAAAAAGTAAGCTTGCTGAAAATCATAAAATCGATAGTTCAGTCGTTATTGTGAATAGCTGCAAAAACCCCGAATATACACCACAGGAACTGAACAGTCAAAAAGGGAACCCCGAGGGGAACCGTGAGCGGGGTGCGCTAACAAAAAATAAGTGATTTGTGTCTATGGACAAACCATGTTAGTTCATGTGAGATGATGGTGCTGTGTCTTGTAGAGCAATCAAATGTGCTGGCGGCAAGGCTCCTCTGGTCTTTGGGAAGAAGATATCTGTAATTTAGAAATAGAAAAGAGGGCGCCACATAGCGTAATATTGTTGACTCAAAGCCAAAATAGGTGATTAATGTTAAGGCTTACCGGAGGTAAATGCACCGTATTGTAACCGGTGCTGACAGGCCGGCTAACACTTTCAGTGGCTAGCACACTGGGTGGCCTCAGGCAGGCTGTACACAGGTGGTACTCAGCGTTTGCTTGATTGATGGGCGTCTGTGCAGCTAATGTGTGAGACACTGCGGTAGATAAAACACTTTGAAACCTTTACCAGGAAGGATCAAAAAGAGAACGAAGGACAACTTCCGTATGTTTAAAATGAAAGAGTTTTAATCCATACAAACTGCTACGCGTTTCTAGACCTTAAACCGGTCTTTTCTTCAGGCATACAAACAATGGATACAAATTTTTTAAAATATCAACCTTATATACAATTAAAAAAACGGAAGTTGTCATAGTTTCCAACAAGGACCAATGAGATATAGATGGATACTCTGTATCTCATTTATGCTAATTAGGCTCGGTAACCTGTGAACTTCATTAACATTCGCATTATATGTCCCAAAGGACTCATGTATATATTTAAAACAATTTTAAGGGTCCCATCATAATCTGCTACAATAAACTTTAATATATTAAAGTGTGCCTACATAAACGATTACAATATAATGTATGATTTGCAGATCTAGATGAAATATAAATCGTGTATGATTATATTAAAACCGTGTGTGACACCATATAATCAAATATGGAAGTGAAATTAAAATAGAATCGACTACTAGCAAATAGCTCATATTTAAATTGACAGAGGGGTGTGTTAGTTCTTTCTTATTTTAAAACTATAAAAAGGTATGTGTGTGAGTGTGTGTTGAGGATGTGATGTGTGTTGGGCATGAACCAGCAATGTTGTTTTTAAGAAAATAAAAACATTGATGAGTATATCAGGAAAGATTGCAACATATGAGTAAAATTATATTCTGTATAATATTCAATTTGGCTTGATGGACTGTAAAAAATGAATATAATTAAAAATTGATGAATGAAATAAAGTGATTGCAAAAATTGCAACATATGGGTAAAATTCTGTTGTGTTCAACGCTCGGTTTAGTATGATGGACTCAAAAAATGTATATAATAAAAATTGATAACTGAAATAAAGTGTACCCCACAGCTGTGGATAATAATACACAGAGGTTCTTTTGCATGCAAATTTTATAAAACGAACATACATGTTCGTAAAAATAACTAGTGTTGTTATGTGTATGTATAGTCTTACACGTCTGTAATAAGTGGTTAAAGCGAAGACCTTTTATTGTTTAGCTGATTTTAATCCTGTGATGTCTGAGCTTTTGTAAATGAAAGAAAAGGATCGAAAAGTCGATTAGATAAATATTCTTCTTTTATATTCTTTGTTTAAGGAATTAATTTGTGGGTTTATATTTCAAAGAGTTGAAAAGAATCTGATGTGCCTGATATGACCAGTACATCAAAATTGATCAGACAATGATAATGCCCGATGGGATTTGAGACTACTGTTGGTGAAATGTTAGTGTTAATAATTTGATTATGTTGTTCTATGCAAAATATTTATAATGTTTATGCAAGAGATTGGGCAATTTTCTAGTACTCCTTGTTTGGAGAATTAGTTTGTGGATTTGTGGAATCGATTTCATGTTATCGCAGCTAAGTCTAAAGGCTATTTCAGGGTATTGAAATTGATCTGATGTATTTAAAGTGACCAGTACATCAATGTTATTCAGACAAGTTCAATATCTGATGCCAGATATCAGGCCAAATTGAATATTGTACAGAATATAATTTTACTCATATGTTGCAATCTTTCCTGATATACTCATCAATGTTTTTATTTTCTTAAAAACAACATTGCTGGTTCATGCCCAACACACATCACATCCTCAACACACACTCACACACATACCTTTTTATAGTTTTAAAATAAGAAAGAACTAACACACCCCTCTGTCAATTTAAATATGAGCTATTTGCTAGTAGTCGATTCCATTTTAATTTCACTTCCATATTTGATTATATGGTGTCACACACGGTTTTAATATAATCATACACGATTTATATTTCATCTAGATCTGCAAATCATACATTATATTGTAATTGTTTATGTAGGCACACTTTAATATATTAAAGTTTATTGTAGCAGATTATGATGGGACCCTTAAAATTGTTTTAAATATATACATGAGTCCTTTGGGACATATAATGCGAATGTTAATGAAGTTCACAGGTTACCGAGCCTAATTAGCATAAATGAGATACAGAGTATCCATCTATATCTCATTGGTCCTTGTTGGAAACTATGACAACTTCCGTTTTTTAATTGTATATAAGGTTGATATTTTAAAAAATTTGTATCCATTGTTTGTATGCCTGAAGAAAAGACCGGTTTAAGGTCTAGAAACGCGTAGCAGTTTGTATGGATTAAAACTCTTTCATTTTAAACATACGGAAGTTGTCCTTCGTTCTCTTTTTGATCCTTCCTGGTAAAGGTTTCAAAGTGTTTTATCTACCGCAGTGTCTCACACATTAGCTGCACAGACGCCCATCAATCAAGCAAACGCTGAGTACCACCTGTGTACAGCCTGCCTGAGTCCACCCAGTGTGCTAGCCACTGAAAGTGTTAGCCGGCCTGTCAGCACCGGTTACAATACGGTGCATTTACCTCCGGTAAGCCTTAACATTAATCACCTATTTTGGCTTTGAGTCAACAATATTACGCTATGTGGCGCCCTCTTTTCTATTTCTAAATTACAGATATCTTCTTCCCGAAGACCAGAGGAGCCTTGCCGCCAGCACATTTGATTGCTCTACAAGACACAGCACCATCATCTCACATGAACTAACATGGTTTGTCCATAGACACAAATCACTTATTTTTTGTTAGCGCACCCCGCTCACGGTTCCCCTCGGGGTTCCCTTTTTGACTGTTCAGTTCCTGTGGTGTATATTCGGGGTTTTTGCAGCTATTCACAATAACGACTGAACTATCGATTTTATGATTTTCAGCAAGCTTACTTTTTGGTAGTTTTTAGATCACGTATTTCAGACTGCGAATTCTAACAGTTGTTTTTTTTATATATGTTTTTTTCATGTGCATTTTGATTTCTAAATTGTATTCTCAATTGCATTTTTTCTAACAATCGTTTTCTATAATCGTTTACAGGTTATTTTATCACATTGATTATTTTGACACATTTGTTTAGTTTAGTTCACCTTTTATCAATTAGGGAAAGGGTTATACACGAATTAGAGATAAAATAGTGTTTGCACATCACATATTTGAAGCAATACTTTTTGCATTTATCATTTATATCGTTGTTATCTGATTCATCACGAACATTGCACCAATTTATTCTGCCACACAAATGCTGTTGTAGTCACATACCATCTCCGTTTTATATCTGTTTAATTAGGGATTATTAGTACACATCACACACAACATTCACTTAGTGCACTAACACACTGGGAGCCAGCAGCACAAATATTACTTCCTATTATACACACATCAAGTTGACTCTTTCATTCTTATATTTTCTCAATTATCATTATTAGACTCCAGCAACTAGAGTGATACCTATAGCACCGGCCAACTAATATCAACACCAAAAAACCCCATTATTATATTCTACTCTGTAACACTTAATCACATATACACTCAATATTCACACAACTTGTGATAGCCACAAACCATACACCTCTGTTTCATACTGATCATTTCACACACCATTTACACACTCTGTTTTGCATTGAACATTCACACATCGCTCATTAGGTCACATCTCACACCTTTACATACACACACTTTTTTTCACAGCACTTTTACTACAAGAATCCTAGGGGACCTCATTAGTAATTACTTACAGTTCCACTACACACCATGCAATCTAAGGAAGAACGTAGTTCCAAAAGACTCAGTTTCAATCTTTCAAAAGACAATAACATTTCAGAGATTATATTGGAAAGCAATGAAATTAAACCCATGAGGGACCTCTTCTATTTATTAGAGGAAGAACTTAATAAAGAAAACAGACACTGGTGGGACCTCACGGCTCTGGAAAAATACACAGAGGTTAAATACATTCCCAGAGGTCTTAGGATTTTGAAACATTGTTCATTCAAAGATGATCCTGCACTTTTAAAAAAGTGGTATGAGGCACTCAATGAGTGCTCCTTTAATTTAATAAAAATTCTAATAGAACACAGACGCCAACTTTATAGCCAGAGTAGTACCAACATAGAAAAAATACAAACAGACCTTAGAGTCTACCAGCAGAATCCGGATTATAACAAGATTTTAAAAGAAATTAATGAACGCACAGATAGGTTTCAGGAAAACATTGTTCAAACTAAAAATAAAAAATTACAAAGGGACCATGAAGATTACATCAATGATAGTTTATACACTTTTAACCGCAAGGACAAATTTTCTCCAACATATAACCATCAGGAATTCAGACCAACACAACACAATAGGAGCAACAATAATTATTATAGATCTTCCCAATCTCTTCAAAACCGATCAAATTCACATCATCCCACACATCACATTCAATCTCATTACAGAACCACTCAATCTGATTTTGAACAAACAGCAAATAAAGAAGATCAACATAGACCCAATTGGGTTTCATCTAACAATAGAGCACAATACAATCAATATCCCACTCCTAAGGGCCCATACCAATCACACTCTTATAAATCGCAACATTATCACCAACCTTCTAATAGAGATCATATGCCTCATATTAACAGAGAATTCAAATTTAGGCACAACACCAATAAGGACTCATATAACATGTCTTATCAGACAGCCCAGACATATCATCACAAAGGTACATACCAAGGAAACAATAGGAATAGAATGGTAATTATAGATTCCAGGTTGAAAATTCCATTAGACATGACCACAACAGTCACAATGACACAATGCACCAGTCTAGACAACCAATAATCAATTCATCATCTAACCAGTTTTGGGTTAACAACGAGAACCCACATACCCCAACCACACCTTTTGAACAATATGAACAGCACAACAGATTCAGTCCACTCTTAACCATAAGAGATGACGAGAGTCCCAGCACCAGCAGTAATCCACCACCACCTTTTTTAGGAACAGGCCACAACACAAGAATGGAAAATTTTCCAACCAGATCAACAAAAAGACCTCTCATAACAGAAAACGAGGCAGGAGGGGCAGAGGCCTTACCGCCAAAAAAGCGGAATTATCCAGACTAGATCAGGGCCTCTTTAACCTATCATCACACACATTATCTGTAGAGGAAAAAAGAGTACTTAAAAAAGGCCTTTCTTTCTGTCCACCTAATTCACCAAATATTTTCAATTTATTTGTTGATGTGAACAATTTCACATGAAAGCTATCCTTACAGAAATATTTCGCAAACAAAAAACTAGTCAAAGACCAACTTCACAATAATAATTCACAAATAATATTAACTGACAACATGCCGTCTGACAAATCAACACCATGTGTTATAACAAATATTGAAGACATAACCGATCACCTATTTGAAGGATATATACACACCAATGTGAAAAACAAATCCAACTTTAATCCCAATAATAGCAATAACAAATATATTGAATTATATCAAAATATGGTCCTAGAAGATTGTGAAAAATTACTAAAAACAACAGCCAAAAAAACTAATTATTCATTCCACAGACATAAAAAAGCTTTACACAGTTTACAAAATAATCCTAATATCATCATCCGCGATGCGGATAAGGGGGGGGGATTATCATCCAAAATTACAAAGATTACACCAAAGAAGCAGAGAGAATCCTAGGAGACGATAACTATTACAAAATTCTACCTAGAGATCCTACCCCCAGTTTCAAACTAACATATCAGAAACTAATAGATAAAGGCTCACTACAGGGTATTTTAAACAAAGAAGAAAGAGAATTTTTGAAAACAGACAATCCTAGCATAGCACATTACTACCATCTGCCAAAAATCCATAAGGACAAAAATAACCCCCCCGGACGTCCTATCATAGCAGGGATTGGCAATCTGACTTATAATTTATCTTTCTATATTGACAAATTTTTACAGAAATTCGTTACTACACTTCCTTCTTACATTAGGGACAGCACTCACCTTTTACAACTATTACATAATCTCACTTTTACTAATGATAAAAAAATTTGGATTACATGTGATGTCAGTTCGCTGTATTCAAATATCACTCACAATTTAGGATTGATGGCAGTTTCTCATTTTTTAGAACAGGATCCCTTTTTACCAGAGGACCAAAGAACATATATTCTAGAATGCATCAAATACATCTTACAACATAATTATTTTTTATATTTAGATCGTTATTATTTACAGACAAAGGGAACGGCCATGGGTACCAGGTTCGCCCCAAGTTTCGCGAATCTCTTCATGGGATTTTTTGAGGAGATTTACATACACCAAGCGAACCTTGGGGAGAACCTGGTATTCTATGGCCGTTACATAGATGATCTCATTCTAATTTGGAATGGCAGCTTAGAAGCAGCAGAATCATTCATAACACAACTTAACAATAACAATATGGGGATCACGTTTACAGCTAATATTCAACCAGATTCAATAGAATATTTAGATCTGATACTCAGTTGTGGTCCCAATTGGACCATTACATCAAAAACATTTTTTAAAGATGTTGATAGCAATAGCTATTTAGAATACCACAGCAACCACCACAGAAGTTGGATTAACAACGTACCGTATAGTCAGTTCAGACGCATTAGGAGAAATTGTTCAGATTTTAACACCTTTCTTGAACAAAGTCAGATCATTTACAATAGATTTACAGAAAGGAATTACCCGGTCCATATTTTAGATAATGCATTAACAAGAACGAAAAGGTTAAACAGAAATGAGATATTATCCAACAATAATAAAAGCAAAAGAGCAACCAACAGTCCAACAAACCAAGATAAGATTATGTTCATTACACAATACAACAATAATTTCCAAAAAATAAATCAGATAATATACAAACATTGGCACGTCATTCAAAGGGATCCTGTTTTAAGAAATATTGTACAAGATAGACCAAAGATAGTTTACAGGAGGGCTCCCACCTTGAGAAGTAAACTAGCACCAAGCAAAATAGTTAAACATACTCAACAACGATCCAAGAATAATACACAAACCAAAAGTGGTATATTTGGTCTACAAGGAACATACAAATGCGGAAAAACCAGTTGCAATTCTTGTCAATACATTAAACATGGTAGTAAATCTTTCAGATCCCATACCACCGGTGATACATATCCCATTCAGGGCTTTTATAACTGCAATTCTTCTTTTGTGGTATACCTATTGGAGTGTATATGCGGCCTACAATATGTAGGCCGCACCTGTAGAAAAGTCAAAACAAGGTGGGGAGAACACCTGCGTAATTGTAAAAACTGTAAGAAAACGAAAATCAAACACAGTGTGCCAAACCATTGTCTAAGCAAACATCAAGGCAATCCATACACTTTCAAATACACACCTATAGATTTCATCCCCAGATCTGCAGATTACAACAGAACGAATAAACTCAGACAACGAGAAACTTTTTGGATTTTTAAGTTAAAAACACTTTTTCCTGATGGTTTAAAGGCCAATTTGGATTTAGCAGCATTCAATTAACAACCAAATTTATGACCAACGATAGAACATATTTTTCCTAACATTCATGCAGAATATTGCAATTACCATGGCATTCTAAGCATATTTTATTTATTTTATCCCATTTGCGCTTCACAATACATACATACAGTTTCTTCTCACTTGCAATACACCACTTCACCACCAAACTTTAAACATATCCTACAGATCAACATTATTAAATTATTGATAGCAGCCGCAAATGTATTATTCCATCAGACATTACAACAATATTGATGTACTGGTCACATCAGGCACATCAGATTAAATATAATCACGTTTCCAACATTACCATTATATGAATAGCAGTAGTTATAATTTGACTCCATCAGATATTGAACTTGTCTGAATAACATTGATGTACTGGTCACTTTAAATACATCAGATCAATTTCAATACCCTGAAATAGCCTTTAGACTTAGCTGCTATAACATGAAATCGATTCCACAAATCCACAAACTAATTCTCCAAACAAGGAGTACTAGAAAATTGCCCAATCTCTTGCATAAACATTATAAATATTTTGCATAGAACAACATAATCAAATTATTAACACTAACATTTCACCAACAGTAGTCTCAAATCCCATCGGGCATTATCATTGTCTGATCAATTTTGATGTACTGGTCATATCAGGCACATCAGATTCTTTTCAACTCTTTGAAATATAAACCCACAAATTAATTCCTTAAACAAAGAATATAAAAGAAGAATATTTATCTAATCGACTTTTCGATCCTTTTCTTTCATTTACAAAAGCTCAGACATCACAGGATTAAAATCAGCTAAACAATAAAAGGTCTTCGCTTTAACCACTTATTACAGACGTGTAAGACTATACATACACATAAAAACACTAGTTATTTTTACGAACATGTATGTTCGTTTTATAAAATTTGCATGCAAAAGAACCTCTGTGTATTATTATCCACAGCTGTGGGGCACACTTTATTTCAGTTATCAATTTTTATTATATCAATTTTTTGAGTCCATCATACTAAACCGAGCGTTGAACACAACAGAATTTTACCCATATGTTGCAATTTTTGCAATCACTTTATTTCATTCATCAATTTTTAATTATATTCATTTTTTACAGTCCATCAGGCCAAATTGAATATTGTACAGAATATAATTTTACTCATATGTTGCAATCTTTCCTGATATACTCATCAATGTTTTTATTTTCTTAAAAACAACATTGCTGGTTCATGCCCAACACACATCACATCCTCAACACACACTCACACACATACCTTTTTATAGTTTTAAAATAAGAAAGAACTAACACACCCCTCTGTCAATTTAAATATGAGCTATTTGCTTGTAGTCGATTCCATTTTAATTTCACTTCCATATTTGATTATATGGTGTCACACACGGTTTTAATATAATTATACACGATTTATATTTCATCTAGATCTGCAAATCATACATTATATTGTAATCGTTTATGTAGGCACACTTTAATATATTAAAGTTTATTGTAGCAGATTTTGATGGGACCCTTAAAATTGTTTTAAATATATACATGAGTCCTTTGGGACATATAATGTGAATGTTAATGAAGTTCACAGGTTACCGAGCCTAATTAGCATAAATGAGATACAGAGTATCCATCTATATCTCATTGGTCCTTGTTGGAAACTATGAACACTTCCGTTTTTTAATTGTATATAAGGTTGATATTTTAAAAAATTTGTATCCATTGTTTGTATGCCTGAAGAAAAGACCGGTTTAAGGTCTAGAAACGCGTAGCAGTTTGTATGGATTAAAACTCTTTCATTTTAAACATACGGAAGTTGTCCTTCGTTCTCTTTTTGATCCTTCCTGGTAAAGGTTTCAAAGTGTTTTATCTACCGCAGTGTCTCACACATTAGCTGCACAGACGCCCATCAATCAAGCAAACGCTGAGTACCACCTGTGTACAGCCTGCCTGAGGCCACCCAGTGTGCTAGCCACTGAAAGTGTTAGCCGGCCTGTCAGCACCGGTTACAATACGGTGCATTTACCTCCGGTAAGCCTTAACATTATTCACCTATTTTGGCTTTGAGTCAACAATATTACGCTATGTGGCGCCCTCTTTTCTATTTCTAGACGTTACATATACCCACCTTAATTATATGAGATCATCCCTGCGATTCTCCTTTGCATTGGATAAAGCCCTTATGTATTTATATGCTGGCTATGTCTAGCTATTATCTTCATTATCTGTTATCTGCTTGCTACCTTTAAGGAGTATTAAGTTTGACTTTAAATTTTTAGGTTTGTGTATGTATGTTTGTATGTGTATATGTGTGTGTATGCAAATGCATATGTATGTGTGTATGCAGCCATATATAGAACATTGGAATATTGTAGGTTACCATTTTGTTTTCTAAAATAGTTCTAACTTTATTAAATTATCTATGATGTAAAGTACCTCTTTGCATTGTTAATCATAAGTAATTTAGTTGCCCTATTAAGGATAGTGCTTGTGTTGATGTATTAGGGTCATTGTGCTAAAACATTTAGTGATCAATGGGTTCTTACATCATAGAGGTGGCCGAAGACAGTAAGTGCCTTCATCCTGTTACACTTTCCCCCTATACTCTGCTTTCATAAGCAGCATTATAAAACATGTTTAGAGTGGAAGATAATTTAACTCTTAGCTGCACTATTAGTAGCCACACTTTACCAAGATTCCTACCCCCACAGAGGCATCTCTTTACTTTAAAATATATGCGTTAAAACACCTGCTCCCAACCTTTAACTGCTGACCTTACCTTCTGCCACCAGTGAGACTGGCATCAGCAGTTCCCAGTTTTGCTGATATATCCAATGGTTCAATAATGCTCCTTTAGAGGAAATCCAGGCATATGTAATATCTGTAGTATATTCCACAAAAGGCCCCTCTAATGTTATATAATATACTGATCTGCTTTTTTCCGGTGACAATCTAATGTGTCTATTTCATATACCCCACTTCCCTTATCACAATGTTTTCCTACTATATACAGTTTTTGCAGAATACTTGATGATGAAGCAAATTTTGTTCTGTTTTTGTTTTATAATTATTTTTGTTAAAAATAAGAAAATAGAGGTTTTCCTTAGAGACTCAAGAGTAGAAGTATCCTAGTGTCCAGGATAACCCTCTGAAGTTTTTTTATTAATGGTAATACTACGAGGTCCAAAAGTGGCCTCATGTGTCATGGAGAGGGTTTAAAATACCATGGGCAAGATGTATGACATTATATTTTTAAATATTGTCAGTTGAACTTATGTTTTATCCTGTTTGTTTGTATTCATAATATGTCTGGAAAAAAATTTGCTGTATAATTTTTACTGACATGCCTGAACTGTAATGCCTTGATTTACACCTCAATAAAAAAAATATAGAAAAAAAATTGAGACTACTAAGAAATGTCATGGGACCACTAGCTCTTGGGCAACTTTTTCAACCCCTGTGTGTGTGTGTGTGTGTGTATATATATATATATATATATGTATGTATATATATATATATATATATATATATATATATATATATATATATATATATATATATATATATATATATATGTGTATGTGAGTGTGTGTGTGTGTGCGTGTATATTGTACTGTGCAAAAGTTTTATGCAACCATTAGATTTGTTATTTTAGCAATGGTATAATGACCATATATAATTATTTCTCAGTCTCTTTATTAGAATACATTAAGAAAATACTGAATATTTGTATGAAGTATTAAAAAACTGAACAAAAATCAGAAAATAACAGCTTCTATAGGCTAAAAGTGGCAAGTATTTAGTGTGACTTCCCTTTACAGGAACCTGGCTCTAGTAAACTTACATTGAATGGAAACCTAATTAATGTCATTGCTAACACCTGTATTTGTCCTACTATTTCATGTTAACATGACTTCTGTGAAAAAGGTCTATTACATTAGGTTTGTGCAAGACATGCTCAAGCATTACATACACATGTGGTATGAGTTTAATTCATTGGAAGCTTGCTAATAAGACCATCTAATTAATTACATCATTCCATTCAAAATGACAGATCACAGAATTTGAGAGACATAAAATCATACTTTTGCATCAGCAAGGCCACAAAGGGAAATCAGCAAAAAAAACAAAAAAACTGGATACTCAAGATGTGGTATTCAAGCTGTCATAAAGAAATTTGAAGAATCAGTAGAGGTCAAGGACACAAAAAGTACTGGAAGGCTAAGAAAACTTTCAAAAGCTAATAAGAAGTTTCTCAGGGTTTCTTCTTTGAGAGACCAGAAGAAGTCCAGCAAGGACCTGGGTCAGCAACTGGCAGCTTCATCAGGATGCCAAGTTGACCCTTCTACAGTCTGATAAAGCTTGACCAGGTATTGTCTTTGTGGAAGGGTAGCAGCCAAGAAACCACTTTTTCAGAAGGGGACCAGGGTGAAAAGGCTAAGATATGCTAAAGTTTACAAAGATTGGAATGAAGATCAGTAGAAAAGATTATTATAGAGTGATTAATCCAAGTTTTAATTTTTTGGGTCCAATTGTCAACAATATGTGAGAAGAAGAGTTGGAGAGATATGGAAGAATGAGTGCTTGTCCTAGTTTGAGGCTGCATTTCTGCCAGTACAGTATTGTCTAAATTGATAGAATTATGAATGCTGAAGGTTTTCATTTATCATGCCATTCCTTCTGGAAAGCGCCTGATTGGGAATCGTTTTATTTTTCAGCATGCTTACGATCCCAGTGAAATCATATTTGGAGAAACAGCTTTTGGCAACAGCTGGACAGCTGTCATTGGCTAGAGGAGAATATGTCATAAAAAAGTACACTTTTTAGTGAGGCTGCCAGAGCCTACAACTAACAAAGAGGTATTTGAGGTAATATAATTATATAGGAGCTGAATAGTACACTATGGCAGTGATTTTAAACCTTTTTTTGCCGTGGCACACTTTTTTACATTAAAAAATCCTGCGGCACACCACCATCCCAAAATTTTACAAAATCACACATTGTAGCCTAATACAGTATATATAAATATATACATATACATACACATATACACACACTGTACTGTGTTGTCATGCCATGCCTCCTACAAACTATATATGACATATTGACATTCATTCACAAACAATCATAATGATTGTCTGTGAATGAATGTCAATATGTCATGGTTGTAAATGATGCCTGATGAGCCTGTCACATACCTCTCAATATTTCAAAATTTGAAAGATGGACACCCCTGCTGGCTAGAACTGTTCTGGAGGAGGAGCAAAGCTGCGCCAGCATGCATGGGGGATTGAAGTGTTGCGGCGTGTAGAGTGTGTTGTGGTGGGTGGGGGTTCCTTCCAAGTGTGAACACGGGTTGGGGAAGAGAGCTGCCGCTGTGCTGTTACCCTCAGTCATCATCCATTTGTTCCCCAAAATAAAAAAAAGTCCCAGAATAAAAAACAAGCAAAATTTAAAAAATATGTCACACTGTTGTCAGTCTGCCGCGGCACACCTGAGGATCTCTCACGGCACACTGGTTGAAAAACACTGCACTATGGGGCCGATTTATCAAAGCATCAATCTAGGCGCATTTGCTGGAGTCAATACGCTCGCCAGACATCGCTGCCGAGAATCTACATTCAACGGTCTTATTATCAACACGTCTGTCAAATACTCCCGCATCAAGTCCGTCGCAATTAGCATCGGACTGTTGATAAATAAGAGTCACTGATGTTGCGGATATCCTCATTTATCAAATGATCTACCCTGAGTGTCTATCAAATGAAGACATTCTAGTCTTCATATTCCAAATTTATTTATACCATTGTACACATATCTTTGCATATACTAGTGTGTGTGTATATATATATATATATATAATATAATATAATATATATATATATACAAACATATATATATATATATATATATATATATATATATATATATATATATATATATATATATATATGTGTGTGTGTAATGTCTTACCTTTTATTTCAAGCATATTTACATGTCCATCAATATATTTTTTTTCTAAAGCAAGCAATGTTGTCTTTCATATGTCATGTAATGTGAAACATTAGTCATTTAATATTAATATTTCTAATAATGTTGGTTCAGAGCTTAAAGGGACATGAGACTCATATATATATTTTTATTATACAGATAGAAAAGTCAATCTCAAGCAACATTAAAAACGTTAAGGTTAGTATTCTTTATATATCCTTTTTAGTAGAAATAACAATGAACATGTACAAGCTAATCACATGAGTCATCTATGTGCAGCCATCAATCAGCTACATAGTTTATTTACAAATGGGGGGATATTTATCAAAGGTCTGGCGGACCTGATCCGACAGTGCGGATCAGGTCCGCCAGACCTCGCTGAATACGGAAAGCAATACGCTCTCCGTATTCAGCATTGCACCAGCACCTCTTGTGAGCTGCTGGTGCAACACCGCCCCTGCAGATTTGCGCCAATCGGCCGCCAGCAGGGATGTGTCAATCAACCCGATTGTACTCAATCGGGTTGATTTTAAGCAATCTCTAGACCGCTGCTTCATAACTGCTGTTTCTGGCGAGCCTGCAGGCTCTCCAGAAACATGGGCCCTCAAGCTCCATCCGGTGCTTGATAAATGGGCCCCCTGCTCTTCATCAAAGGATAGCAAATTAATGAAGTTAAATTAGATATATTTAAAAATAAAATAAATTATCAAAATTGCATGCTATTTATACATCATTCAACATATATTTTGTTTTTCATGTCCCTTGAAGATAATACTTAAAGGAATACTGGTACACTATTATTTTTAGAATTATTTTTTTTTAATTATTATTAACAATTTTATTTTTTTAACCGAACCATAAAATAGAATAAAAACAAGCTATAAAACAAAAAATAAAAGAATCAAATATATCCATGTAGTGCCTTCTGGTGATGATATAGTGCCGACCATATTCTGTAGGCCCTCAGTTAGTTGGCCAAATAATTGATGCGGGATGGGGTCAGTTTGGATCCCCTGATCGGCATCTATAAAAACACAAAATAGGACTTCCGGGCGGCGGCCATCTAAATGGTCGCACTGAGCTTCAGCTCCTTAAACTATTTCCACAAATTACTAATTTAGACGCATATACTAGGTATTACTTTGCCTAAAAGACTGGAGAGGTTTATGTGAGAGTGACCTAGTTTGAAATAATAGAGCTTTAAATTGTGTCGCTGCTTCATTGCCCTCAGTACCAGACTATTCATTCTGAGGACTTCCCCTATAATTGAAGCCTCAATGACGTCCTCAAAACTAGCTGTGCCTTGTGTGTGCAGTCCTTGTCTTCACTTGTTGCCTATCACCTTTGTTCTAAAGGGAGCACCATCTATCCTGGCCAAGCAGCTGCAGACTGAGGTACTATACAGATCCGTCTGAACCTATCCTGAAATGGAGGCTCTTGACAGATGGGAATACGCGCTGACCCAAGCAAAACAAAATTCCTACCAGAGCCTAGAGAAAGAGCTTTGTGAACTCCTCTTGATTTCATTAAAGACCGATGGTAAGCAACTTGATACCCTGGAACCGTCAACAAAGGAGTGTGATTGCGAGTGTACACCTACTGTAACACGTTCGATCAATACTCCCCACCCTGGTAGCCTGACCGTTGATATGCTCTCCGCGCACAAAGAACCTCAGATTACCTTGGCACCTGATCGGGTGGATGTGATTTCCAATGCGTCTTCATCTGCTACTCGAGCAAATCCTGGATTTACAACTCCTATGAGAGTGGAGACCTACCCTGACTCTATGAAAAAGATTGATTTCCCTGGGGATACACAAGCTGCAATCGGAGGCATATCTGTGAGCCAGATAAATATATACTCCCGATCGGCAACCTCAAAGTTCACTCAGCGACATGGTGAGATCCCTGCTAATTACCAGCCTTACACTCACACTAGAGACATAATAGACAGAGAGTTTGGTTGCGCTCTTGAAATCAGAAAAGATATGACAGCAGGACGCTGCCTGGATTGCACTCTTTGGAGCAGGCGTCCCAGTTGTTCAGGGTTTCTCACCCTAGAGAGTGTTTCCCAAATTGTGAGACATTATTATTATTATTCTTTATTTATTAAGTGCCAACAGATTCCGCAGCGCTGCCCATGGGTACAAGGATAAGAGTACAATGGAGAAACAATACGATAAAAGACAAAATTTTACAGACAAAATACAGGGGGAATTGAGGGCCCTATTCCTGTGGGAACTTACTCTCTAGATGGACTGATGCTTAAGATACTCGGCTGATAACACTGAGCTTGAGTGTAACTACAGTCAGTTGTTATCTCTGCTTAGTGACTCTGTTACTAGCATAAGTCCGGAAATTGTCTACTTAGGAGATTTATTAGTTAATGAAGACTTTTTGTCTGAGATTTCCCAAACGGTTTTAGAATGTCCTCACTTTCTCTCAATCACACTTCATCCCCATGCATATTCTATGTTACCTAATTCTAATTGTATGGAGGGCACTTTACCATCCTTATGTCCTTCAACTAGGATATTTTCTCCACATGATTTTTGCTTAATCTAATCCAAAACATGTCATTGGATGTAGAAACTTTGTGCTACAATGATCCTTTGCGATAAGTTTAAAAACCTGTAACCTTGATAGTTTTCTGGATAGTAGAATCTTCATTATTTTAGTTTAGTGTGGGCTAGATTAAGAGTCTTTTTATAATGCACTATATTGAATAGCTGGGCGCAACTTCACCTCTTCTTATAACATAGATTTAACAATGGCCACTAGCTAGGTTATGTTATATATATGTCAGAGTCTCACGCATATACCTACCTTGTAGAATATATTACTTATATTGCATATCTATTGTCAGTGATGAAGCACAAACACAATTCATCTTTAGGATGAGGAATATGTGACAAGGCATATATTATACACATCATTTTTAAAAATAAAGCGTGATGGCCACACCACACTAGAGCTCCTGACACAGCAACGACGGAGCTTTCTCCCAGGCCTTCCAAGAGCAGGATAGGTGCCCAAAAAACACTCACAACTTATAGGAGTGCCCGTCGATCTTCCGGACATACAATTTGTGTCCCAAATAGTGACCGGAGACCCTCCTTCGGATGGAGACACACACCAATATACAGCTCTGGAATATAAGGAACATCTACCAGAACTGGTATATTTGATTTCCAGCAACTTCATTGCACCGAACCAGGCACCAGAGATCAACCAGTAGATTGCACATCTGAATGACGCACCTTTTTTTTTTTTATCTTCAGGACCCACCATCTTTGGGGTAAGAGGACATGCGAGACCTATGAATTGATTATACACTAATGTTTAGCCCCAAGCACATTGTTACAGCTATATTAAAAAGTTGAAAGGGGCTACAACCACTAATCACCCTAGCACAAGTAAGCAGTATATATTCAGCACAATTAATACACCAAGCACAGTGAACACCTTCTTCAAAAACATGGACAAGAAGAAAAAAGCAGACACTTATCAAATATATAATGAGGAAGACTCCCTGTCAGATAATCCTGATATCTTTCAAGCGCCAACAACTTCGCCTAGCTCATTAACACATGCTGAAGATGGCCCCATAACCCTAAAAGCCATGGAAGCCCTCATAAACCAGGTCAAATTGTGCATTAAGAATGAATGCGCTGAACTGAAAAAAGATATAAATGATCTAGGTTTTAGGGTAGAAACAGGGAAGACAGGGAAGAACTTGTCAAAGAAATGTCCGATATGTCTCATTCTATAGAAACACAGCAAGCACAGATCGCTGATCTGGAAAAGAAATTATTTGACATCTAAAAAAGAGCGAGGAGGAATAACCTCTGCATCCATGGCGTACCTGAATCAGTGAAGGGTGAAGACATTCATGAACATTTGCAAAATCTGTTTCAATCATTAGCTATTGCCAATCAACGTGTGATAGAAACAATACCTCTTGAAAGAGCTCATCGTTCTTTGCGACCTAAGCCTAATGATAACCAACCTCCTAGAGACATTATTGTGTGCTTTTAAAGCTATACAGACAGAGAAAAAATATTTAAATTAGCAAGAGCATAACCCACCTTCTCTTATATGAGTGCAAAAATTGAAATATTCCAGGATCTTTCTGCAAGAACACTTCAACTGAGAAAAGACTATGCCTTCTTCACTACACACCTGTGTTCCCTCAAGATCCCTTATAGATGGGGTTTCCCCGTCTCTCTGCAAATTACTAAAAAAATGGAAAACGCTATGAATGTACAAATCCAGATAATGTAAATGACTTTTGTAAACTACTGGATATCTCTGTCCCAGAAGCCATGAATGTCTCACCAGCAAAAAAACACACCTATGCAACCTAAACCACAGAAGAAGATTGTGGTCTGAAGTCACCAGCAGGTATGGAAGTAGTCAGTAAGTATGGAGCTTCAGGTATTCATACCTAGATGCTGCACTAAATCCTCTCACATTGACTTTCCAAATGAATGAACGTTTGTTTAACTTTAATCTTGAACTTTGTAACCCCTGGATCTTATTATTGGACTTTACACATTGTTATAGTTTGGTAACTATTTGTACTAGTTTTACCAGTTTAGACTTAATTTGTTAATATGTTGTGAACCTTATTGACTATTCTTACCCCTAATATAGACATCTGTCTTCATAAGTTAATAATTTTATCATGCCTGTAGGGGTGGGCTCCGTTGGGCCATAATTTCCCCCATTGTACACCTTATCTCTCTCTTTCTAAATTCTTATTCATCTGTCAGACTTTGATCTGCCAGGTATTTCTTCTCTTTGCTACTCCCCTTTTCCTCTCCATTTTCTTAACTTTTTCCCCTGTCCTTCCTTTTCATTAGTTCTAATTTTTGTTATGTCTTTGTTTATTTGTTCAAGGAGTGCATTCTTTCATAGCTTAACTCACGTAAGGACTTGTTACTGTTGCAGCAACTTTAACATATCTACACCCACGTATACATGGCTCATTATACCCTAACTAATCATTTTAAAGTCGCCACACAAAACGGAAAAGTATTCCTATCCCCCCAAAAACACTCAATAGCTTTCCATGACTTTTATAAAAAGATTGAAGTCATTATGATTCAAGAAACTTATTTTATAAAAACTAGTGAACCTTCTCTATCACATCTCTACTATGATCAACATTTTCTCTGGCTCTACGAAAAATAATGGGGTGTGTACTTCCTTTTGGAAGGGAACTTCATTCAAACTCCTGCAAAAATACCATGATCAAGAGGGAAGAATACTATGGTAGACCCATAACCCTGGCCAATCTATATGCACCTATTCACCCCTCACCCCCCTTTTTTCGTAAAGTGATTAATCAACTCTTAGATATCTCAAAAGGCCCGATATTTTTAGGAGGAGACTTTAATTTCCCTATTTGCCCAGCACTAGACACATCCACTGGCAAATCATACATTCAAAATACCCAAATAAAAGCCAATTGGCAAGGAATACGGACAATACCCTTTTTTGACACCTGGAGAATCACCCACCCTGCTACAAAATATTTTACATTCTTTTCCAATCCGCAACGATCCTACACCCGACTAGACTACATTTTTTGTGAACAGAACACACTAACCTCTTTAATAGATTCCAGACTTTACCACACTACATGGTCACATCACAGCATGGCCAGTACCACCTTAGTATGGTCCTCCAAGCCACAACACCAACAATATTGGAAACTAAATGATCAAATATTTTCTGATACTTTAATAACCACAGATATAGCTGAAAAAACGTCTGAATTATTTTCTTTTAATGACCCTATGACTACTTTGGCAACTAATAATTGGGAGGCATATAAATGTTATATAAGGGGGATGATAATGAGTCATACACACAAACAAGTAAACAAAGAGCAGCACAATTTATATCACTAACTTCAGACTTCCATACTAGTGAAAAAGCACTAAAACAAAATCCGCAATGCCAACAACTCTTACAGAAATCACAACAAGCAAGAGAAGCATTTAGTCAAAACCTGGTTAAAAATGCACATATGCGCTCACTCACGACAAAATCAAAATTCTTTATTGAAAGTAACAAAACAGGACGCCTAATGGCTAGATCTATTAAAAAGATTACAAAACTTTTATAACCAAAATTTCAGACTCTTCCGGGTCTTCATACACTACTAATATAGATATTGTTAACCAATTTGCAAAATACTTCTCTCTATATAACCTCCCGACTCTGAATTAAGACACAAAACTTAAATTAACTAATGACTTACCTCTCCCAAATTCAACTCCCCACCCAAAGAAAGCTGCAATGTCCTGGACTCGCAATTTTCCCTCCAAGAAATTCTTAAAGCCATTAAAAATCTCCTCCAAGGTAAAGCTCCAGGCCCAGACGGTTTTACCCCTAAATTCTACCATATGTTTAAATCCCTTCTAAGCCCTCACCTTCTTAAAATGTATCATTCCCTTGATCATGACTGCCAATTATCACAACCTCTTCTAGAGGCCACGATATCATCCCAAAACCAGGTAAATCTACGGAACAGGTATCTAATTACCGCCCAATATCCCTAATAAATATTGATATTAAGCTATACGCTAAACTGTTGGCAACAAGAATAAACAAACACCTCCCCACTCTCATCCACACTGATCAGGTTTACTTCATACCTGGTAGAGAAGCCAAAGGTAATACTATTCGTGTACTAAAAATTTTGTTTTCTGCCACCACCTCCAAAACTCCCCTAATACTTCTTTCTACAGACACGGAAAAGGCCTTTGACAAGGTGGACTGGGACTTTCTCTGGTCCACTTTGTCAAAGTTTGGATTCTCGGGGGCGGAGTCCGGAGCACATGAGAATGGTCGCATAACCTTGCTGCTCTGATCCTGACCATGCTATATACTACTTTACATACCGTTTATCACAGAGTTGAACCCTGAGAAACCCTTTGAGCAAACCTTGGACTCTTATCCAACAGCTGGCGAAAGCCAAATTTAATCTCAGTTGCTATTCCTTTGAATTAGGACTGGGGCCCTACTCTGATTCTGCATAAGCGGCGGCCATCTTTCCAACCTCATGGCTGCAAATTTTCACAAATTTGCCCGGGCTCCCAAATTATGCTGAGGACTGATGCCACCACTTAGACCCCCGGCGGGTACCCTTTGCGGGCCTGTCGTTAAGGAGCAGTGCTACCTCACTAATCACTCCAATAAGAATACTAATCCTATCCACTTTTAGCGGGGATTCATTTACCAGTTATACCTGATGGAGCCTGGGGGAGCTGCCCTGCTTGAGCAGATTCCACAAATCTTAAATAATCACTTTATACGGCTCAGGAGAGAGGTTGATGCAGCCTGGAGAAATGACAGTGATACGTCCAGCAGAACAACACGGCCATTGTGAGTATGGTGACGTCTAGTCAGGAGCCTACTACGGAAAGTAACCTACCAGAGATGAAGCAGACTGATACACCTCCAACCGAAGGACACCTCCGGGAGAGAGAGCTGGTGCTGGCTGTTACCGAGAGCCCTGAAAAGCTAGCCGCAACAAACCTCACTGCTTCAACTCACCATATTACTGACTCGTGTTCATCACGCATGAGTCGATATGCCCAGAAGGAACAAGAGGTGCTGCATAATAACCCATTGATAGTCCTTCAGGTCACTAAACAGACACCACCAGGAGGATGGCCAGTGTTTATCGCGGTTCACAATCTAGCTACAGAACTGTATAGCACAGAAGCTAACCTGCTAAAGGACTTCAGTGTAAGACTGCTCGGTGCAAAGAGAGATATCCAGCTATACAGGCAAGTTTGCTCATGCTTCTGTTATGGCCCTACACACCTTAGGGTTCATATTGCGATCCTAAGGACCGGTGTATGTTAGGTCACTGTGTTGATATAGACTAAGGAGGCGAGCAGTGAACTCCTCGCAAAATACCTGCCTTTTTGGACACTCAAAGCCATATAAACTTTCTACCACATACCTGGGAACTCAGTTTGATCTAGTTTTTTTTCGCTAATAACTACTAGACAGCATAAGATAAAAAGCAATATGGAGTCATAACTAGTTATACATATAATTGAATGTATTTACCCAGATTTAAATTGTTTTTTCTAGGTATTGGATTATGATAAAAGCTAAAGTAATGACCTGCAGGTTTCCTATACTTATGCAATACCTTGTTTCTTGTTGTTATTATTTCCATTTATACTAGTTATTTGTTTGATATAAGAGATGAGTACTTAACTCCCACTTATTCGCGTGTTAATCACAAGATAACCATGTATAATTTTACCTGTTCAGAAGCAATAATTTTGCTTCATTACTATCCTATTTTGATGTTTCCAGCTATTTTAGTAGTGCAAATAATTTATTCCTTGTTGTAATGATGTATTGGGGTCTCGCTGCGGACGGGATGGCGTGATCCTAAAGTTATCTAATTATAGGACGGTAGTTTGCACCTAACCTTACTATAGAGACGGCTGGTTCACTAACAATTCTCATTTAGAAGTTATAAGCTGTCCCAATAACATAATTACTAGGCAAGGTTATCAATTTTATCACTGTTCCATATGCGCTCACAAAATACATTGTACATATTTAATATAAATTCAACTACTTATTAGGTATACCAGTGAGCATAGCTTGTATATGTGTACACAATTATAACTTTTATTATAAAGAAATGTTACTTATAGTACAACCCAAGAGGGACTCTTATGTGCTAAATCCCCCAGGTAAACCAATGTTCCCGGAAGGAAAATTCCCTATTCCCCCTTCGTTATAAACATATAGCAAAATAAAATTAAAATATGAGGTTCAGATAATGAGATCCACAAGTGGTCTCTTCTAGTTAAGGTAACCTTCTGTAAGTGCCATTTATTAAATACGGTGTAGGGCCCAAGAGTGGCCTTTCCAGGTAGATAAGAAGGTTTAAAATTTGTATTGGCATACTGTTGAAGCAACTAGAAATTTTATTGGCTCCATGTCATGGAAATAACAGATATTGTTTAATGTATGTGCAGTTCTAATATGTCACTTTTATGATAAACCATGTTAACTTGGAATGAACCTGCATAAGGCTGTAATACTATGCTTGATCACCAAAACGTAACTGTATAATGGGTATCCCGTGAGTCTAGTCTTAATATGTATGTTTCTTCTTACAACAACTGTAAATATTATTTGCTCCATGTCATGGAAACAGCAGACATTGTCTATTGCATATGCAATTTCAATATGTAACTCTTCTGTGGAATGTACTTATATACTGTTGTTATACTATGTTTATTAGCCAAAACTATACCTCAATAAAAAAAAAAAAAAAAAAAAAATGGGGGTGGAGCTTGGCCGCTTAGAGAGAAGTCTGTGTGAGACTACAGCTCCTAGGCCCACGCTAGCAAATCCCGGCAAAATAAGCCTTTAATACCCAACCCAATCATAACCAGCAAGAGGCAAAGCTTATCGGCACACAGGGGCAGAAAAACAACGAAGCTGGAGACCGCTCATTTGCCGGCCTGACCCGCAGCTCAAACAGATTCACCTCTTAGTGCAGGGGGACGGCGCCATCTTTGTAAGTAACGAGTGCATATCATCTGTACAGCGGCACTACAGACCTGTCGGGAGGGCAGGCGGCTTCTCAGCTGGGACCTCGCTCCCAGAAAATCTGCCCATCTGAAGTCCGGTTCCTCAATAACACTGCCACGGCATTACATTACAGGCAGTAAAACACTTGTATACACGGAAGGACCCAACCTGAATAAAACAACACCCCCAATTATACACAGTCCTTTCTGTAAGAGGCCACATCTCCTGGGTAGTGAATGACTGTGAGGCAGGGGGGCAACATAGCCGTTATACAGCTATTACAGTGTGGAATTTTTTTTTCTTTTTTCCTCCACCTCTTACACTGAGTGAAACAACACACAGCAGGCAAAGGAGACAGGCACTGCCCTAGCAACCACTTCTGTGTAATCCTCCATAAAGGACTGCTTCTTAAGGAGACCAGAAATAAAAGGGTACTTTTAAGACATAGGGAACAGCATCCCCTTTACTGTTTCTTCTACTCTAACTGTGACATTTGCATCAGCCATTTGCATCCCACACTCTGCCAGTGCAGGGGACTATTACCATTAATAAAGTTACTGCACTGGCTCCGCCAGGCAGCAAGGCATATCTCAACAAAGTAGTCTGACTATCACAGAGCTGTCAGGCGGGGTGATCGTATACTGACAGTTAGGATAATAAATAATATAATATAGAGCCTCCAGGAACATTAACTTTGCTTGAGGTGGGGGATCCTGCTACACAATTAACCTGTACATGCCAGGGAAAAGATCTCAAAAACTGGATAATTTGGCCAGCAATAGAACAATGCAAAATTATTTATCAATTGTTTGAAACACACTGATCCTGCACAGCCTTCCATTGCTCAAGCAACAAATCAGACCACACAACAGATAGACACGCAGAACAAATCCTCCCAATCCTCTAGCTCTGTTGACATCACCAAGGAAGACCTGAAATCGCTCTGTACTAAGGACGATGTTAAAGCAATAATGTCCAAAGTCAAAAGCTGGTACGGGGAACTGAAAAGAGACTTATCAAGGGTGACCCAAAGGGTTACAAATTTGGAAGAAAATCATAACACCACCTGCAACGATATTCTGCATATGTCACGCTTGGCGTATGAACAGGAAGACACAATTCAGCATTTAGTTGAAAAAGTAGAGGACCTGGACAACCGGGGCAGGAGGAATAACCTCTGTATAAGAGGTATTCCAGAAAGCATACAACCCATGGCCCTGGAGGGCTGCCTTCAAAACCTGTTCCGGACTCTAAAAGGAGACGAGGGAGCGCCAGATATAATAATTGAAAGGGCCCACAGAGCGCTACGGGCTAAACCCCCTCCAAAGGCACCCCCGAGAGATGTCATCCTAAAACTTCTAAATTTCAAGGATAAAGAAGATATTATGAAATATGCCAGACAGAAGAAAGATTTCACGCATGCAGAAAATAAAATCCAAATCTTTGCAGACTTAAGCCCCACCACCTTGCAGAAGAGGAGAGATCTAAGCTATATCACCTCAGCCCTACGAGATCAAAACATCCAATACAGATGGGGCTTTCCAGTGAGCATCATCGCCACTAAGGGAGACACCACTGCTATACTCAGATCTCAAGATGATTTGCTACGCTTCTGAGAGACCCTACGGATCAGCATTAAAAACACAGACCCGCGACGCCCGGAAGACACCGAACACCGGGCCCTCCTGAGCAGAAGCGGCCTTCTACAAAGAGAAAAACACAGGGAAAGGGCCACACCTCAGCTGGACATAGCACAGGAAACAGTGGACGACTCTGTGAGTACCAATTAGTTTGAAGCCGCCTCCTGTTGGGACCTTGAACTCTTTTACCCTTTGAAATGGCTTCAGATTGTGTTTCTTTAATATATTTTTCCAACAATTCTACTATGGGATTGCGGGCGTGGGATACTACCCACCTTTTTTTTTACTGTTTGTATCCTTTTGATTGGCTTTTTATAGCCTATCTGCTGTTTACACTGTTAACTTTTATTGACTGATTTTTTTTGTTCCAAACTTGTTCTGCATAATACAATATTACCTGTACACTGATAATTGTATTTCACTACTTGCATACTAGATTAACTCTTTGGGTTCCCTATATCTCAGAGAAAAGTTGATTCACTATATTGGCACACTTGGCGGGATAGCGTTAGCAATACCTGACAAATACTTCTTACTGTCCCCTACATACACCATCCCACTACTTGTCATACACGGTAACAATGGCAATTGATTTTAAACACAACGCCAAACCACTCACATTGATCACAATTAATGCAAAGTGCTTGAATAGCCCAGATAAGTGATCAATATCTTTTAACCAACTAAATCGTGCCTCAGGAGACATAATCTTTCTCCAGGAGACCCACTTCCACATAGGGAGGGAGCCGAAATTCCAACATCACAGATATAGATCATTCCACCTGGCTTCGGGAAAGGAAAAGAAGTGTGGGGTAGGGATTCTTTTTGGTAACTCAGTTAGCTTCACATCGTCCCATATGATTAAAGACCCAAATGGCAGATACATTATACTATCCGGCTTTATGTTCAACAGCCCGGTGACATTTGCCAACATTTACCTACCAAACACGGGCCAACATATAGCTTTCAAGCAAATCTCCCACCTACTTCTTGAACACACAAAATTTAACTTGCCACTGGACCCTACACTTGACATATCCTCTGGAACGTCTTGCACATCAAAACGAATCATCAAGACCGTAAACTCACAGATTCAACTTATGAGGCTGCATGATGTATGGAGACACGCAAACCCGGACACACAAGACTACACGTTCTACTCCCATCCACATCACACATACTCGAGGATAGACTATATCCTTAGTGACCAACTGGGCCTAACTTTAATAGACAGTTCCACTATTTTACCCCTCACCTGGTCCGACCACGCCCCGGTACAATGTAAAATACTATGGCCGGGGGGCGTGTCCTAGCCGCAGCCTTGGAGAGTCGCAAATCTGAGGAGCTCTCTTTATAAATCCATAATATGCCGGTTATCTCTTCTTTACCCAGCTATAACTACTCCTAAATCATGGACTTTACGAAGAGACAGCTAAAGGTCTATTTGGCACCAAATACTATCCTACCAGCACCGGCGAAAATCACAGCTTGAGTCTCCACAGATCGACGGCTGCGGCCTCATATCTCTTATTCATTCAACCATCCCCCGGTTCGTTAGTAGCCGGGTGAAGCAGGCTCACACTAGTGAAAATCTCACCTACTTTTGGAACTTTGTGTCTAGACATGGAGAGGGACTTCCATTTACAGATGCTTATGTTATTTAAGGAACTGGAACATTGGATGCTTTGCAATTTTACTGATCTGCACCATGTCTTGCGAACAGCCAGCGGTAAAGTAGCACATGTGTCATCTGCTGCGACTGAAGCGACAGACATCGCTACTCAACAGCGGAAACTTAACTCAAGCAGGCAATTCATCCCACTAGAACTTCCATATGATCCTAAGCCTAATATGATGACTGAAGAGCTAATAACCCCACGGATGTCCTTATCTGCACGAGACCACGCAGTACTTCAAGACGGAGCTTGTGTCCACCTACCTAATCCAGATACCAGTGATCCTCAGAGCAAGAACATGGTGGAGAATCTAGAAAGCATGCGACCTACAAGCCATACTCCGATCTTTTATACATCCGGAGCCGCTCACTTCACCCTTACCTGTCAGGCAGATTACACCGCTGATCCTCACTTAGCCGCCTCCTGGGGGGATGCGGTCGACCCTCGGGGACGTTAGAGCCTTAGAGAGAAAGCCTGGTGCAGTGAACATGCAGTGGAATGGTGACCGGAGATCTAACAGAAAGGGTAATGTAGAGATCGTTGTCACCCATGGCTCTTACTTATCTGCATCTAAAGATATGATGAACGTAGAACTGCTGTCTCTTTGGTCATCAAACAAAGTGGTTGACATTTATATAGATAACTGGTTCGATTCAGACCAGCCACGCAGGAGAGGGATGGCTTAATTATAAGTGACTACCTCCCTGCTTGAAGTAGTGGACATCCCTGACTTACTTTAAGGTCCACTCTATTTTTTTCTATTTTCTTTTTTCCCATTGTTCTCTTTCTCACACATATTAGATCGTGAGTTCCTCCTGTCCACGTGGGCTCCTATCCAGCACCGCCAAGATTGATGTATTCATTCCTTCACTCACATAGACGCACTCTACTTCTGTTTCAGCAAATAATCTCATTTATTTATTCTGTACCTAAATCTATTTGAGGGGAATAGTTGTTTAACCTCTGATATACAAGCTTTATCGATGTCTTTCTGGTTCAATATGTAATGGGGATATATGCTTTCTTATGCTGGAATGTGATGTCATGTTGTCCCTAAAAAGTGACCATTAGGCTATAATGTTCGATATATCATATCAGTTGTTTCCACTAATTACATATATTTATGCTTCCACCTTTCTAGTAAAATCATCAGACAGTGACTGTAGGCGCCCCACGACAGATACAGGACACAGACACACTATAGCACTAGTACACTAACTACCCATTCCTTAATGGACAGTTTCATGCGCCATATATTTATATTGGAATCTCTATTATACTGGCACCCTGATTTACTTCATGCTATAGACATCTGCACTCTGGTCGTTATGCATATCTACCTGATATATCCATAGTTACCCTGACCTCCTTTCGTAATTCTTACTATTGACATCCCATCCTCTATCGCCCGCCCCACTATAATTACTTATTATTATCCCACTGGACAAATATTATTCCTCCTAAATGAATATACACAGCACCCTCTCCATGTCGTAGCTTATTCACTAGCCCAATTAGATACTATATTACATTACCTTCCCCCCCTTTCCATAATTCGAGTGGCTCTGGCCCACTGACCTCCCACCCCATCTCTGTAAAACACTATGCTAGAGGTCCTCAGTATAAATTCTCAATCTTTATGTTACTCAACCTCGTGTGCAATGTACTTTAGGTTGATTCAAATGTCAGATTTTGCAGACAATATTGCTGATATGTTAAATATTGTTCTTGTTTATAACTAAAACTATAATCTTGTTCCTCTGTATTAACTTTGAAACCTCAATAAAAATATAACTTAAAAAAAAATAATAATAAAAAAAAAATACTATGGCCATCCAAACCTGTAACACCCTTCCTATGGAGGCTAGACGAATCCATGCTAGATAATCCACTGATTAAGTCAGACATCGACAAAACCTTAGGTTACTATTTTCGAGAGAATAAGAGTGAAGCCACAAACCATACAACGATTTGGGAAGCCCACAAATGTGTAGTAAGAGGGGAACTTATAAAACACAAAGCGAGAGACAACAGAAATAACAGATAGTTTCTAAACTCTACACTAGCCCAGATTAGATATTGGGAAGGGGAACATAAACAACACCCCTCCTCCCCCCAAATACTGAAAGCCCTTACACAAGCCAGAAATGACCTAAATACCCATCTCACTAAAACCTATCAGAGAAAGGCTGCTCTCCTGAAACAGAAACATTTCGATCTTAATGATAAAGCAGGCTCGTCACTAGCGAAAGCCCTCAAACAAAAGCAACTGAACACATATGTACACACTGTAGTAGACAGGGTGGGTACAACACATAAAGATAGCAAGACTATTGCTGAGACATTTCGACTTTACTATGAAAAGCTATATAATCTAGACAACGACAGTAGGGAGGAAGATACTGACTCATACCTAAGTAACCTCTGTCTACCCGGACTGACCAAAGAGGACTCAGACTCACTTGATACACAGATCACCACTGAAGAAATTAAATTGACTATTAAAAGCATACCTAATGGGAAGAGCCCAGGCCCAGACAGCCTGAGCGTAAAATATTACAAAATATTCATACACCACCTCCTGCAACCTCTTGGCCTCCTTTTTAATTCAGTTGTGAAGGAGGGAGGTTTCTCAGAACGCTTGCTAGAAGCACATATAACAGTACTCCCAAAGCAAGGTAAGACACCAGACAGGACAGAAAACTTCAGACCCATTTCATTATTAAATGCGGACATAAAGATATACGCAAAAATTTTAACTAACAGGATAAATAGGTTTCTCCCCACATTGATACACCCAAACCAAGTAAGCTTCATACCTGGCAGGGAAGCCCGGGATAACACCCTGAAAATACTTCAACTTATTGCATATGCACAGGCCCATCACATACCCTTGGAACTCGTTTCTACGGAGGCCAAAAAGGCATTCGACAGGGTACACTGGCAATTTCTGCGGGCGACCCTGTCCAAGATGAACTTCAGCAAAACATTCACAGCACAAATCTTTTCCCTTTATAGCAAACCAACAGCGCAGGTTAAGGTAAATGGCATTCTTTCTGACAAATTCAACATACGGAACGGGACGAGGCAAGGTTGCTCTCTGTCGCCCATGTTGTTTGCTATCACTATAGAGGCCCTAGCGCAAGCAATACGATCAAACAATAATATTAAGGGCATTTGTACTGCATCTCTGGAACACAAATTAGCATTATATGCTGATGACGTCCTACTCACACTCACTGACATCAACGAATCTATCCCCTCGGCCCTGGAGTCATTTGCTGAGTTTGGCAGGGTCTCAAATTTCCATCTCAATCTAAGTAAGTCAGAATTTTTAAATGTCACCAACAAACCCGAGACTTTACCTAATTTGCTACAAAACTGCCCTTTAAGGAGACAAAAGACGAAGATGAAATATCTTGGCATATATCTGTCTCCAGATCCCCAAGAAATGTTTCTCGCCAACTACAAAAAATTAGAAAATGAAATAGTCACAGACCTGTCCAGCTGGAGAAACAAATTGATTTCTTGGCTGGGACGTATTAATGTGGTGAAGATGAACATTCTTCCCATACTGCTCTACCTGCTCCAAACTACACCTATACCCTTACCAATACATAACCTAGATCGAATACAGAGATTTATAGACCAATACATCTGGAGAGAAATCAAACCGAGGGTAGAAAGACATACACTATGCCTCACTAGAGTTAGTGGAGGGTTAGGGGTACCACACATTGACACATACAAGCAGGCGATCACCTTACATAGATTGATGGATTGGTGCCAAAACGACCCAAACAAAGAGTGGGTTCAATTGGACTGTGACATATTGAACACAAATAATGCGGGCTTGTCAGCCTGGCTTCATATGAAGTACAGACCAAAGATGGTGACAGAGTACCCTTTATTACAAGACCTTTTTCAGAATTGGGACAAGATTTTAAACACGTCAACACACATTTCTAGAATCCCCTCACCACTTACGCCTATATGCAATAATCCTGAGATTGCCGGCGGTCTCAGAGAGACTAGACTGAGCAGAAATGTATGCTTGGGGGAGAGAGTGATTTCAGCAATTACAGAAGGCCACAACCTCAAGAAGCTTGAGGATACACAGGAACATATACCCGATCTCACAATAAATTGGTTCGCACACGCCCAACTGTCCCATTATCTGGCCACACATTCACACAAACAACTTGTAAGATCAAAAACGCCTTTTGAAACAACCTGCTCACTAAAGGCTAAAACACCACATGCAATTTCGATAATATATAAGCTCCTTTTATCTGGTGGAACGGGATCGCTCCCCTCCTATACCAAAGCATGGGAACGGGAATTGAACTCAGACATTACATTTCAAGAGTGGCAGACAGCCTTCCAAACCACAAAAACATCTTCCATCTCTGACCAAGAGTCAAATTATAAATTCCTCTCTAGGTGGTACCTCACCCCAATCAGAGTACAACACATATATAAGTCGATATCAGGGAAATGCTGGAGGGATTGTGGTGGAGAAGGTTCATTTGTCCACATCTGGTGGGAATGCCCCAGGCTAGATACATATTGGACTGAGATCCTATCCCACATGAAAGATTTCCTTGGCCACACTATACCTAATGACCCTAAGATCCTCTTGTACATTTCTCTGCCTAAACTGGATAAACAAGAGTACAGCATTACTAATGATCATTTTGAACAGCGCAAAGTTGCTGGTTCCTAGAAACTGGAAATCTAGAACAGTTCCAACATTGGCAGACTGGAAACAACAGGTCACCTCACTGCTCATCCTGGAAAGATACCATCACATAGTACAGGGCACTACTGTTCTTCATGAGCTAATACTATTAGCCTGGGCGGAAGGGGATACACATCCTTCACAATAAGGGACCCTGAGACAGACTGCTTACATACCCCACAAGTTTCAATGCCTCATAGCCGCACCTCTGTTTTTTGTTTTTGTTTTTTATATATATATGTGTCTTTACCTATGTTTATGTTGTGTACTTGTGCCCAATTTTGGGTGTTGACCTCCTTTGCCCCCCGGGGTAATGCTCATGGAAATGAGACTGTTGGATGGAAATTTTATGAATAACCTGTTTACATTGGAAAAACACTTAGCAGTTCATGTTATGTTGACTATTATGTATAATATATTTTTGTTTTCAATAAAGCTTTTGAAACCAAAATAAATAAATAAATTAAAAAAAAAGTTTGGATTCTCAAACGCACTACTCACCCGTATAAAAGCACTTTACAATAACCCAACCGCTAGTATTAATGCTAATAATACTCTCTCTCAAAAGATCCCTATAAGGAATGGAATGCGTCAGGGTTGTCCCCTATCTCCCTTATTATTTGCATGGGTGGTGGAAGTGTTAGCAACGCGTGTTAGAAATAATAATCAAATACAGGGTATTTCCTTTGGACTAGCTCAGAAAAATTAAAACGAAATGTCAGTTGCTGTTGTTTAAATAAAAAGTCTCTTTATTGAAAATTATTTAAAACATGGAGGGTGCATACCCTATAGAAAAAAGAAATAGACTAACATGTTTCGGCCTGCGCCGTATTCATAGTCCTAAAACATCAAACACACACTCAAGTTTAAAAACCCACCTCTGGGATTTGATTGGTGGAAATCCTAAGCATCAATTAGGGTATTAAAGAAACAGTGTATAAGTGTTT
This sequence comes from Bombina bombina, assembly GCF_027579735.1. Lineage (NCBI taxonomy): Eukaryota > Metazoa > Chordata > Amphibia > Anura > Bombinatoridae > Bombina > Bombina bombina. The sequence goes on from NC_069500.1 coordinate 862,958,837, forward strand.
ATATCCATTGACAAAATAGAAAAGAATTTTACATATAATCTCATTCACAGTTTGTAATGTGCACATTAGACAATATCTTAGACCAAATATATACCAAAATGTTCAAAAAATGTTTGTTATGTTATATTATTGTTATTATTTCATTAATAGGTCCTTTGATTTGCCTAAATTGTGTTCAAAATTCATGACCGATATATTCAATTTAAATTTCCTATAAATAAACTTCCTAGTTATAGAAAATATTATGGAGTATATAAAATATAAATGGTTAGATGGTAAAAAATAGAGAAATAGAAAAATAGAAAAATGGAAAAATAGTGAGAGAAGAAATGAATTAGGAGAAAAGAGAGATTCATAGTTATATATGACTGCTCCCTCATTAATAGTTGTAATACACTTTATTATTATTAAGGAATATTTTCAACTGAATGGGCAACATACATGTCCTACACTACCATGTATCCTAGACTCTATATTGATATATTCAGAACTGGTTCATTTGATATATACACAGTGTAATTATTGAGATTTAAAACACGGGGCATAATATTTATAATTACTACATATATAGTGTCTTTATCATAAGGATATGGGTGCAATAAATCGTTAAACCCAAACTCCTAAATTTTATTCAAGCCATGGTTTACAACTCATCCTGTAGATGGATTAGTATAACCAAATATTGGAGAATGATAATGCATAAAAAGTTGTTAACTTAAATATTTTTCTTTCAGTTTTAGTTTAGGCATACAACAATTATTTTTCCTATGCCCATAACTAAGAGGCCCAGAGGGGGTAGGTGGGCAGGTTTAGTTCCAATGGTTGATAAAATCATATTCAGAGTTCAGACCCAATGGGACCTTGGTCTGAAGTCTGAAAATCCAGTACATCTCCTGCCTGGATAAAACCTGAAACTTGCCCCCCCCCCCCTCTGCCGAGCCTGAACTTTTTCAATGATCATCCATCTCAGGCTTGTACAATCTTTGTCATGTGTGTTAACAAAATGGTTAACTAAAGGGGTGCTGCTTTTACCCACTCTAATGGTGGATAGGTGTTCACGTATCCGTGAGCGCACCTCCCTTGTTGTTAACCCTATGTATTGTAGATTGCAAACTGTACACCATAAAAGGTAGATACAATAAGTAGATCTACAGTTCACACAGGCAGTCACATCAAAGGTTTCCCCTGTTGTGCAGGATTGAAAAGAGGAGCCTATGGACTAGCCCATCAAAAATGCCTACTTTACGCAGACAATATCATATTTACACTTCGCTCCCCGACTACATCACTGCTTACTCTTTCTTAAAGAGCTTAAAGACTATAAACGCGTTCCATTAATATGGAGAAATCAATGTTAATGCCTCTACATATTACTGAGGATGACTTCCAATATCACACATACCACTTTCCAGATGACAAACAAAATTCACTATCTTGGGATTGATATATCCCCCAACCAGTGTTCCCTCTAAGGCCAGTTTTGTGTGCGGCCCAGCAGTGAAACAGTTAATTAGGTAACCACACCCTGCAATTAGCAAACACTGCACAATGCAGATGGCAAGGTATGGTTCTCTTGTTAACTGTTTCACTGCTGGGCTGCACACAAAACTGTCCTTAGAAGGAACACTGCCCCCAACCAGTCTGATTTATTTGACCTTAATTACATTCCCCTTCAGAGAGAAACCCACAACTCCCTTGAAATATGGCATAAACAAGGTCACCTGTCTTAGATAGGGCGTATTAACTCAATAAAAATGAACCTTCTCCCTAAATATTTATATCTATTTCAGGTCCTCCCCCTAGACCTGCCCCTTCAATATTTAATGAAACAGCAAAAAATGTTTGAGTTATTTATTTGGGAACCAAAAATACATTATATCTTAGCAGAGAACACTGTGCTTTAGGAGCTTCAAATCTATTATATTATTATAAAGCGCCCCACATAGCGCAAATTACTGCATGGAAACACTCTCATCCCGGAAAGCCCTGGGTACAGTTGGAATTCTTTTTAATTGAAGGGTTTAACCTTGGAGACTTGTGTTGGATCCCACCCAAACTAAGACCCCCAGAAGCCAGTATAAATTATTATGTCACAGCTACGCTGCGAACATGGGACAAAATCTTAACCTCCGATAAATCTATTTTGAGCCAGCCATCCCCCCTCACCCCTCTCTTAAATAACCCTCTCTTATTACAATCTGGCACCATACAGGCACCGTTCATCGCTGGTACACCTATAAATATCCCAGTAAATATGATACTAAATAAGGGCCTAATTTGTTCCCAAATGGAACTATTCCAATTGATGGGACCTCCCTTCCATCTCTGGTTACCTTACCTACAGGTAAGACACGCCATACTCAATAACTCTTTTAGAGCTGACCTCACTAGACCCCTTACCTCCCTTGTATAATTTACAAGGTACTAAGAGGCTCCTTACCCACCAAAAAAAAATCATATATAACAAAGTGGGAAAAAGAACTAAATATTACCTTTACAGATACCCAATGTAATCATATATTCGGAAAAACCAAAAGATCATCTATATCATTAACATTAGCAGAACTGAACTACAAGCTGCTTTCCGGATGGTATTTAACTCCCCACCGTCTCCATAGTAACTTTCCTAACTCTTCCTCCTTATGTTGGAGGCATTGTGGAGGAACAGGCACCTTATTTCACATTTGGTGGTCCTGCTCTCTCCTTCAAATCTACTGGGATGATATCAATAAATGTATTGACACTACTCTAGGTACATAGTTTAAACTCTCGCCTACTATTGTCTTATTAAACGATATTCCCCCTATGACTTGTATATACCGGAAAAAAAACTACTCCATTGTATGCTTAACGGTGCCAGACGTTTAATACCTAGATTCTGGAAGAAAACCCAAACTCCCAATTTTGCCATGTGGTTAAGAGAAGTGGATTACGTTTTATCTCTAGAAAAAATACACTACACCTTCTTAGGCAAACAAGACTTTATTGCTGACATCTTTTATATATGGGAACAAGGGCTGCTTTAACATTTACCATGATGTATTATATAATGCTGACAATCTGAAGGTAATATGAAGTTGATACTCAGTAATATACTTTTAGTTAGTTGCAAGTAAAAGTGTGATGTTCAAATGCCTAAATATATTGTCAATCTGCACACTATTCACTGCACTCTGTTGTTGTTTCCTCTCCTGTAACTCTCTTTTGGTATGTGTGTATGTACATTGAGCAAATGATTTTAGGTTGTTAATTTAGTCCTGCATTTGTTGTACTGTTATCCAATGTCTTACTTCTAATGTTTTGTTAATTGCCATGTGATGTTCAATCCTTATCAATACTTGCTATTATTCTTAAATTTATAGCTGTCTTATGCCATAGTTTCAACCGCTTCCAAATTTTACTGTCTGTTTACTTAACTCATCTCACCCTGACCAGACCAAAAACTAACTTTCCAATTGGCCCTTCATTTGTCTTTGATTTATCAGTCAAGTAATTTAGTGGATACAGCTGACTTCCCTGCCTATATATTTAACATTAGCTTGGGCTGTGCATTGCTACAACAGCATATGTTCACATTTTTTAAGTGAACATTTTATAAGTGAGGCATTAAGAACAGAATTATACAAGAATTGAACAAGGGACAAGACACAAGACAAGTACTTTTGTAAAATTATGTTTTATGTACCTAATTGTTTCATTATGCAATTGCTGCTGTAATACTGTGTCTTATGTGTTTAATTGGTTCCCACTTTTGTAAAAATGCTCAATATATTCATATCTCTTTTTGTTACCTCCTGTCTCTATAACAAACTAAATTATTCAATTACTCCTTCTCCCACTCTGCCTGCACTGTTCATTAACCCATCCGTCTTAAACTCACCTTGCTTTGTACTCATGAACTTTACCTATTCCTAAACACTCTCTCTCCCCCTTGCACCTTGTCTCAAAAACAGTCTCATTACTGAAAATCTGTATCTCAGCTCATGTCACTCTCCCTCTTGCTTTTACTAACTGCTGGTGACATCTCCCCTAATCCTGGTCCCCAACAATTGCCTAGCTGTGCACATCCATGTGTACCATCCCACAGGCTCAGAAAACAAAATTCTGCCAATCTTACTCACATTTCTCCTACATCTAAAGCCACTACCACTTTCACTTGTGCACTCTGGAACTCTTGCTCTGTTTGCAACAAGCTCACTTCTATACATGACTTCTTCATCTCCCGCTCCCTCAACCTTCTGGCCCTAACAGAAACCTGGCTCTCTCCCCTAGACACAGCATCCACTGCTGCTCTTTCACATGGGGGTCTCCACTTCAGCCACACTCCTTGGTCTGGTAATAGACAAGGAGGTGATATAGGTATTTTACTTTCCTCTCGTTGCACCTTTCAACAATTACAACCCATCTCCTCCCTCACATTTTCCTCATTCGAAACCCACATGATTCGCTTATTCTCTCCCCTCTCTATTTTTTGCAGTCATATACCGACCCCCTGGCTCCTCAACTCAATTTCTAGATCATTTGGCTGCCAGTCTACCTTATTTCTTTTCCTCAGACACCCCTGCCCTCATTCTTGGCGACTTCAACATCCCTCTTGACAATCCCACTGCCTCCTCTGTAAAACTTCTTCTGCAACTCACTTCCTCTTTCGGGTTGTCACAATGGACTGATTCTCCCACTTACAAAGATGGTCACTCCCTTGACCTGATCTTTAGCTATCGATTCACTCTCTCAAACTTCACAAACTCCCCTTTTTCTCTTTCTGACCACCATCTCCTCACTTGCAAAATATCATCCCTCCCTACAACTCTCCCTCCTTCTACTCCTCATATCAAACTTCACAGAAGCATTGTCATTAGATCAACAACAGCTTGCTAATTCCCTTGAACCTCTCCTCTCATCCTTCTCCTCCTTTTCCTACCCTGAGCAATCTATCTGTTACTATAATTCCACCCTTACATCCGTCCTTGACAATCTGGCTCCTCTTACCATAGCTCAGAAATCACACACTCATCCTCAGCCCTGGCATACTCCTCTGTCACAGTCCTATGCAGATGTTCCCGTACTGCTGAGCGGCACTGGAGAAAATCTTGGAGTTCAGCCAATTTTTTTTCATTACAAATTCATCTTGAACTCCTGCTATTCTGCCCTTAATCTCTATAAGCAACATTACTTCTCTACTATTATCTCTAATCTTTCTTCAAACCCAAAACATCTGTTCTCCACTTTCAATACTCTTCCCTGTCCACCCCCACCTCCTAATACAACTTCTCTGTCAGCTCAAGACTTTGCCAGGCACTTTAATAACAAAATCCACTCCATCAGAAACAAAATCAGCTCTCAACATAATTCCATTCTCTCACCCCCTCAAACGCTCTGAATCAACTACAACCCACATAGCCATAAACTTAGCTCTTTCTCCCCTGTTACTGAGGAAGAAGTTTCGGCACTTATACTGTGCTCTCACCTCACTACCTGTCCCCTTGACCCTATCCCCTCTCAGCTACTCCCCTCCCTCTCTTCTATCCTTACCCCTATACTCACACATATTTTCAACCTCTCCCTCAGCACCGGTATATTTCCCTCATCTTTGAAACATGGATTGGCCACACCTATCCTCAAAAAACTTTCCCTTGAACCAACCTCTCCATCCCACTTCCGCCCTATTTCCCTCCTCCCTCTTGCCTCAAAGCTTCTTGAAAAACTAGTATATGCACGCCTATCCCATTTCCTTACATTAAACTCCCTCCTTGACCCACTGCAATCTAGATTTCATCCCTATCACTCCACAAATCTGTCCACAGCCTTTGATACTGTTGGCCACCCTCTTTTGCTCCAAACCCTCCAATCCTTCGGCATCTGTGACACAGCCCTCTCGTGGCTCTTTTCCTACCTGTCAAACCGTACCTTTAGTGTAGTTTTCTCTGGGGCCTCCTCTGCCCTGTCACCACTTTCTGTTGGAGTACCGCAAAGGCTCTGTCCTCGGTCCCCTTCTCTTCTCAATCTACACGTTATCACTAGGTTCCCTAATAAAGTCCCACGGTTTCCAATATCATTTGTATGCCGACGACACCCAAATCTACTTCTCTGCACCAGACCTATCTCCTTCCTTGCTAACCCGTGTCACTAACTGTCTTTCTCACATCTCTAACTGGATGTCCTCTCACTACCTCAAGCTAAATCTCTCCAAAACTGAGCTCCTTATTTTCCCCCTTCTTCCAAACTCTCCAACCCCAATCTCTCTATAACTGTCGACAATTCCATCCCTACCCCACTGTCACAGATTGGAATCTGCTTAAATAAAAGGACCAAATATGCAGATAAATAAGTTGCATTTCATATGTTTCAGAAAATAAATTTGTTTGTTCCTATCTGAGTCATTGAGCTAACATACTGGTTAGTGATATGACTCAGTTAGAATTTAATTTACCACTGTGTAGTTAGATGTTGTTTAATCTTTAACAAACACATAACTGCAGTGTGGATTCAAACTATAAAGTTAAGTTTAGACAAAAATATATATATATAATGGAATCACTTAGATTGATAGAAACTTTCCTTTGGGATAATATTATCATCTGTGAGTGCACTGATCAGATAGAGTAACAATGTAGATACCTTTGTAAAAGTAGATAAAAGTTCCGGTAACATAAGTCACTTCAAATTCCAATTTGGAAATGGCAGAATGACAATGGAAGTTCTTTAGGCAGGACAAGAAATAAGAGTTGTATAAGCCAAAGCGTTAAGTACTTACACGCTGGTGAGAGGGAGAGGAGTCTCAGACTGCAGCTGCGGTACAAGTGTTTGAGCGCGAAGTCCGTGCACAGAGGGAGGCGGTCCTGAGGCGGAGAAACCTGTGACAGCGTAAGCTGTCAGATTACTCAGAGGCAGATAGATCCGAGAGGCAGGAGGCTTGGTAAGAATCCAAAACAGGGAATGAACTCAATTACAAGCGATGAAGGTTAGGACAAGAGGTCCTTATAAAGGAAGCTTAGCCACCATATTTAAAGGTACAGTGTATAAGGCTCACTATATGACAGGTCCCCCACCCAAGGAAAACCTCCAGGTTTTCAAAAAGTGGGTCTATCCGGATGCCGTCTATGGAAAAGATTTATCAATCGAGGAGCAGAGACCTGTGAAGCAGATACCCAAGAGTCATCATCTGGGGTATAACCAGACCAGCGAACAAGATACTGTAAGTCCCCTCGATACAGTCTAGAGTCTATAATGTCAGAGACCTCGTAATCCACTTCCGAAGGTTGAGTTTCAGGGGCTACAGTCAAAGGGACTGGCTGCGTTCGAACAGGTGTGTATGGTTTCAGTAAAGAAACATGGAATGAGGGATGTATACGGAACTTCTCAGGTAATTGCAGGACTACAGCGTTGGGATTAATGATCTTAGTGATCGGAAAGGGTCCGGTATACAACTGGTTAAACTTTGCCTTAGAAGCCGGAATTTTCAAATGCCGGGTGGATAACCAAACAGAATCTCCAACTTTATAGTTAGGTGCTGGTCGCCTTCTAAGGTTATAATAACGTTGGTGTTGGTTTTGTGCCCGTTGAATATTTTCCTTTACAAGATTAAAAGTTTGTGCTATAGAGTTGACCAAATCATTAACAACAGGACATGGCACATGGATGTTACGATGAAATTCATAATCTGGATCAAATCCATAATTTGCAAAAAACAGAGTCATTTGTGTGGAGGCATTCTTTGTATTGTTATATGCAAATTCTGCAGTAGCCAAGAAATCTGCCCACTTCTCTTGTTGTTGAGAACAATGAATTCTCAAGTATTGTTCCAAGGATTGGTTAGTGCGTTCACACTGGCCATTGGTTTGCGGGTGATAAGATGTAGTTAATTTTCTTGTGATATTCAACTTTTGACATAATGAAAGCCAGAACTTTCACGTAAATTGACTTCCACGATCAGTTAAAAAACTGGTTGGAAGACCATGTAATCTAACTATATGGTTCAAAAATAGGTCAGCTGTTTGTGAAGCAGTGGGTAATGCTTGTACAGGTAGGAAATGTGCCATTTTAGTAAAAAGGTCAATTACCACTAGTATTGTGGTGTAATTTTTTGAGGTTGGAAGTTCTACAATGAAGTCCATTGCCACTTCCTTCCATGGCCGTTCTGGAATGGGTAGAGACATTAAATATCCAAACGGCTTTTTATGTTCCTTTTTATATTGAACACAAATTGTACAAGTACGGACATATTCCTCGACTGATTTCCACATTTTGGGCCACCAGTATTTTCTTCTCAATAATTGATAAGTGTTTTGAACACCTGGATGACCATTTAGAATAGAGTCGTGGTTTTGTTGTAATATACTTCCTTGTAAAGTAGGGGGTATATACAATAGATTGCCAAAATAATACAATCCATCTGAACGTTTTGTGAGGTTGTATTTTTCTGGGTTACAGTCTCTACCTAGAGAATATTCTCTCTCTTGTTCTAAACTCAAGGTACAAGAGATGAATTGTGTAATTGGTAGTACAGTACCAGGTAGAGATCTTTTATTATCTGGCAAAGTCTGTCTAGATAATGCGTCTGCTTTTTTATTCCTTGTACCTGGTCTATATTGAATATGGAAATTGAACCTGGAGAAAAACAAACTCCATCTGAGCTGTCTCGAAGATAAGGTGCGATTAGTTTGTAAATATTCTAAGTTTTTATGGTCTGTATAAACTAGAATTGGCGTCTCAGTCCTTTCCAATAAGTGTCTCCAATTTTCAAAAGCTGACTTAATGGATAGAAGCTCTTTTTCTCCAATAGGGTAATTAATTTCTGCTGGAGATAGAGATCTTGAAAAATATGCCACTGGGTGCATTGGTTCTGAGAGACTTTTCCTTTGAGACAAAATAGCACCTAAAGCACAATCAGACGCATCCACCTCAAGTACAAACTGCTTGGTGGGATCTGGGAATTGAAGAATGGGTGCTGTAGTGAAACTAATTTTAAGAGTTTAAAATGCTTGTTGAGCTTCTGTATTCCAAATGAAAGGTACATGCTTTCCTGTGAGTCTTGTCAATGGTTTCACAATATGTGAAAAATTGTTAATAAATTTTCGGTAAAAATTTGAGAACCCTAAAAAACTTTGTAACTCCTTTACTGTAGTTGGTCTTGGCCAACCTGTTATAGCTGATATTTTTGTATCTTCCATATTGATACCTTCAGCAGTTATTCTATAACCTAAAAAGGAGATATCTTGTGTGTGAAAGATACATTTTTCAGGTTTAGCAAAGAGTCGGTTCTCTCTGAGTCTTGATAAAACTGTTGTAACATGTTTGATATGTTGTTCCAAGGACTCGGAATAAATTAGAATATCATCCAAATAAATTATAACACATACATCCAATAAATCACTAAATATCTCATTTATGAAATACTGGAATGTCGCGGGGGCATTACAGAGCCCGAATGGCATCACAGTATATTCGTACAATCCGTACCTAGTACGAAATGCTGTGAGCCATTCGTCTCCCTTCCTTATTCGAATTAAATTATAGGCACCCCTTAAATCCAACTTGGTAAAAATTGTTGCGTTACCCAAACGTTCAATTAATTCTGTAATTAGAGGCAAGGGATATCGATTTTTTCGTGTGACCTTATTTAGTTGCCTATAATCAATGATGGGTCTGAGAGTACCATCTTTGTTACGTACGAAAAACATTCCAGCTGCTGCTGGAGAGGTGGATGGTCTTATAAACCCCTTTCTCAAATTTTCATCTAGATATTGTTTTAGATGTGAAAGTTCGGGTTGAGATAAGGGATAAATATGACCATGAGGTATTGGGGAACCAGGTAACAACTCTATAGGACAATCGAAAACCCTGTGTGGGGGTAAAGACTCTGCCTCTTTTTTGTCAAAGACATCTTGGAAAGAGGTATATTCTTTAGGTATAGGGTCTGGTTTGTTGTCTAAAACCGATTGTATAGTACAGACTTTAGACAAACAGCTGTTTCTGCATTGTTCTGAAAAAAAATGAATTTTATTTGTAGACCAATCAATAATTGGTTGATGTTGTAACCATTTTAACCCCAAAATTATCGGGAATAAAGGAGAAGGTGTTATGTCAAAAGATATCTTCTCTATATGTCCTTCTTGTGTACTCATAACTATATTATGTGTCTGGTGTGTGATTGAACCGTTAATTGCCTGGCTACCATCAAAAACTCTTAAAACATAAGGATGATTAACGTTTTTTATTGGTATATCATGTTTACACACCACATGATAATCTATGAAGTTGCTTGTTGCACCGGAATCAATGAGTGCCTTCAAAGTAATCTCTTTTGATCCCCACTGCAAAGAAATAGGTAAGAGACAATAAGTTGAATTTCTACTACAATTGTCAGGGGATTTTGGTATCATATTTTTCTCACCTTTCTTTGTCTTTAGAAGGTTAGGGCATTCCTTGACCTCATGTTCTTTGGCAGCACAATAAAGGCAAAGATTATTATCCCTTCTTCTTTTTTTTTCTTCAATGGAAAGGGGACCCCTAATCACACCTATTTCCATAGGTTCATCAGGAGTTTTATACTGTTGAGAACTAGTGGGATAAGCTATTCTCTTTACTACAGTTTCTTGACTAAATCTTTCTCTCTTTCTTTCCCTCAATCTTCTATCTATATTTATAGATAATGACATTAAATTGTCTAAAGTATCTGGAATATCAACTCGTGAAAGTTCATCTTTCAATGCATCTGACAATCCAAGTCTAAATTGATTCCTCAATGATATGTTATTCCATTGTGAATCTTTAGATACTCTCTTAAACTCTGCTATGTAGTCCTCTACGGGCCTTTTCCCTTGTTTTAAGGCTCTCATAGCATTTTCTGATGTTATCTGTTTACAAGGGTCATCATAAAGTAGGGCCATAGCTTGGAAGAAATCCTCCAGACTGTCCAAGATAGGGTCATTTAGTTCAAAATAAGAGTTAGCCCATGTTCTAGGTTCTCCTCTTAAATAAGAAATTACAGTTAGAACTCTCTGTTTATCTGTGGTATAGGTTTTAGGTCTGAGGGTGAAGAGTAAATAACAAGAATTTTTGAAGTCACGAAATTGACTTCTGTCACCAAAATTTTTTTCTGGTGGTGATACATTTGGCTCATTGGTAGAATCTACAGTTAACTGTTTTGGAGTTACTGTGTCTTTAAGGATAACTTTTAATGTCTGGTTTTCTAATTGAAGTTGTCTTAATCCTTGTGAGAGTTGATCTACCCTCTGGGATAAATTATAAACATGAGAAGGCAATTCTGCTTGATCCATCTTTATAGGCTTGTAATTCTGTCACAGATTGGAATCTGCTTAAATAAAAGGACCAAATATGCAGATAAATAAGTTGTATTTCATATGTTTCAGAAAATAAATTTGTTTGTTCCTATCTGAGTCATTGAGCTAACATACTGGTTAGTGATATGACTCAGTTAGAATTTAATTTACCACTGTGTAGTTAGATGTTGTTTAATCTTTAACAAACACATAACTGCAGTGTGGATTCAAACTATAAAGTTAAGTTTAGACAAAAATATATATATATAATGGAATCACTTAGATAGAAACTTTCCTTTGGGATAATATTATCATCTGTGAGTGCACTGATCAGATAGAGTAACAATGTAGATACCTTTGTAAAAGTAGATAAAAGTTCCGGTAACATAAGTCACTTCAAATTCCAATTTGGAAATGGCAGAATGACAATGGAAGTTCTTTAGGCAGGACAAGAAATAAGAGTTGTATAAGCCAAAGCGTTAAGTACTTACACGCTGGTGAGAGGGAGAGGAGTCTCAGACTGCAGCTGCGGTACAAGTGTTTGAGCGCGAAGTCCGTGCACAGAGGGAGGCGGTCCTGAGGCAGAGAAACCTGTGACAGCGTAAGCTGTCAGATTACTCAGAGGCAGATAGATCCGAGAGGCAGGAGGCTTGGTAAGAATCCAAAACAGGGAATGAACTCAATTACAAGCGATGAAGGTTAGGACAAGAGGTCCTTATAAAGGAAGCTTAGCCACCATATTTAAAGGTACAGTGTATAAGGCTCACTATATGACACCCACATGCCTGATGTCTCGGGGTCACACTCGACTCAGATCTTTCTTTCACTCCTCACATTCAGTCCTTGGCTAAAGCCTGCCGCTTCCACCATAAAAACATTGCTAAAATTAGACATTTCCTTACACAAGACACAACTAAGATTTTAATTCACTCTCTCATCCTTTCCCGCTTTGATTACTGCAACTCTGTCCTCTCTGGTCTCCCCACCTGCCACCTAGCTCCTTTACAATCAATAATGAATGCCTCTGCAAGGCTCATCTTCCTTACACGTCGTTTTTCATCTGCTGCATGTCTCTGCCAATCCCTTCACTGGCTTCCTCTTGCCTCTAGGATTAAACACAAAATTCTCACTCTGACATACAAAGCCTTCAACTGTACTGCTCACCCCTATATCTCAGACTTTGTCTCCAGATACTCTCCCTCCCGTCACCTTCACTCTGCTCATGACCTCTTAATCTCCTCCTCCCTTGTTACCTCATCACACTCCCGTTTACAGGACTTCTCCAGACTGGCTCCCATCTTGTGGAACTCTCTGCCTCTCTCCACAAGACTCTCCCCTAGTTTTGAAAGCTTCAAGCGCTCCCTAAAAACTCTACTGTTCAGGGGTGCATACAACCTACACTAACCTTTCTTTATACCAGTTCCTCTCCTCCATTGTTATCCCCTGAACCCCTTTAGCATGTATGCCTACGAGTCCAGCTGTTCGTAAATCACCTTCTTAAGAGCTGACTACAACAGTGCAACCCATGTGATTCCTATAATTGTTTTGTTGTACTCCGCATTTGTTTATAGCGCTGCGGAATCTGTTGGCGCTCTACAAATAACGATAATAATAATTTGTAATTTGTTGAGGAGGAGATGAAGATCTTTCTGGGACACAGCAAAAGAATTGGATACGTAAAACGTGGACACTCAGCTTTACTCAAAGTCCTAATAAATGTTGACGTGTAATTATATGAACACTTGTTTTTCTTCAAAGTTTGCCTTTGATTGGTGAATGTAATTGTGCATTTGCAATTCACGCACACCTGTTTGAAAAATTTTAATAAAACATTTAATAGAAAAAAAATAAAAAAAAAACACAAAATAAAATATGGTCTACTAATTCTTTATCAAGATACAAGTGTTACAACATAATATGATATTTCTTACATTCTCTTTCAGCCACCTCATTATCTGGGGCTGGGGTAGGATCCTCATCCAAGGATTCTTCTCAGTCAGCTGTCAGAGATAAAGCACAAACAAAAATCATCTTTAGGATGAGGAATATGTGATAAGGCCTATATTATACACATCATTGAAGATAATCCATTACAGTAACATCTGGAGCATGAATTAACTATTAAAAAACTCAATTTTGTTTTCGTGTCCTCAATAAAAACAGAATTAAAAAAAAACAAAAACTCAATTTTTAATGTCAAAAACTCGAAACATTGTGTTGTAATTGTAAATTACCATGGATATTATGAGGGACAACAGATTGTGTCCCTGACTCACGCTCTACCGGATCCCACAGAAGGGTCAACGGCAGCGGGGGGGGGGGGGGTATGGGTGAGCATTGGTTCTGTGGGGTAGCCTTCGAAAACAGGCCTCACATATAAGGGAATCCTCCCTCTTCTTCTCAATATATCTGTGAACATATAAAGATGTATGTCAACATTAGATTCATGTGCTATATTTTGTTCTGTGTAATGTTTCTGCAGCTGTAATGCATGGAGCTTGTATTATTCTGCTGAAAACAACAACCTATTTAAAATAATATAATTATTTTCTTTCTTGGAGATTTCAGCTTCAGATTAAATTGAGTCAAACATCATTTGTATTATTTAATTGATTAACAAATAATGAATAATTTAGACTTCACAAACTATTAAATTGTAAGATATTTATTTTTTATGTTACTGTGTCACCCATTTTGACATGAAGTTAAAGTGACAGCCATTATATGTGGACATTGAATATTCTGACAATGATGTTTGTTTCCATAAATGTTTTACAACAACAAATAGATATATTGTTATATTGATATGAATAATATCATTGTCAAATAAATTATATAACTGAAGGCTCGCCGGAAATGGAAGTTATAAAGCAGCGGTCTAAAGACCCCTGCTCCATAACCTGTCCGTCTGCTCTGAGGTGGCAGACAGAAATTGCCAGAAATCAACACGATCAAATACGATCGGGTTGATTGACACCCCCTGCTAGCGGCCGATTGGCTGCGAATATGCAGGGGTCAGCATTGTACCAGCAGGTCACCAGAACTGCTGGTGCAATGATAAATGCAGAGAGTATATGCTGTCAGCATTTATCGATGTGCAGCGGACATGATCCGCAATATCGCACATTAATAAATAGGCCCCTATATGTTATCATCAATATTTCTCTCTAATACCAAATTCACATATACATAATTTAAAATTATAATACACATTATAATAAATGCCACTTACAAGTCCTGATGAGCCTTCTTATTGCCCTGTATCTTTCCTTCTCACACCGTCTAAGGTCTGAAAACCTTCTTAGGCACTGTTGGCGCGTCCTTTTGATAGCAGACACGCTGTACATTTGTATCATCATTTTATAGATGATCTTGTCGCAATCGTCTTGGAGCACCCCACGGACACCTCCCATTCTCCTAGGGAAGTACTTATCCATCCCATACACGAGACAAACAAGTTCGCCCTCAGAGAATGGAGATGGACACACCATGATCGCTATTAATTTCTGTTCTGAAGAAAATTAATACCTGCGACAGTACTGACACAAGTTTAGAGCAATCTGATTGGTTATTGTGAGTAGAAAATGTATTTTAATTCATGATTGGCTGATTTAATTAATCATGTTATCATGCCTATTTCTATGACAACCAGATATGGACTCCTTGCACACATGCCCTAGAGATATGCAACTGCAACTTACTGACGAGGCCCAAGAGAGGCTGAAACGTACGTCTGGGGTTTGTTGTTTGTCTTGTTCAGAGAAGAATTGCCTGGTATTTCGGTGCTGGATTGTCATTGGGCAAGATCAGACTGATATGCTACAGGATATTTTTTCTCTGTGAAAAGGCATAGTGTGCAAAAAGAGACTGCACCCTGAGTGGCACTGGCCTTGTGGACAAGCACAGAAGTTTTTCTAGCAATTGTTCTGTCTCAGTGAGTGTGTCTCTCTATTTTCTTGTTTTTTATGTAAATTGCTCTTAGGTCTCCCTAAGAGTAAAAGGGGGAAACAAGATATGGACTCCTTGCACACATGCCCTAGAGATATGCAACTGCACCTCACTGACGAGGCCCAAGAGAGGCTGAAACGTATGTCTGGGGTTTGTCTTGTTCAGAGAAGAATTGCCTGGTGTTTCAGTGCTGGAGGGCAGGATCAGACTTATATGCTACAGGATATTTTTTCTCTGTGAAAAGGCATAGGCCCCTATTTAAGAAAGTCTGGCGGACCTGATCCGACAGTGCGGATCAGGTCCGCCAGACCTCGCTGAAAATGGCGAGCAATACGCTCGTCGTATTCAGCATTGCACCAGCAGCTCACAAGAGCTGCTGGTGCAATGCCGCCCCCTGCAGACTCACGGCCAATGGGCCGCCAGCAGGGGGGTGTCAATCAACCTGATTGTACTCGATCGGGCTGATTTCTGGAGATGTCTGTCCGCCTGCTCAGAGCAGGCAGACAGGTTATGGAGCAGCGGTCTTTGTGACCGCTGCTTCATAACTGCTGCAGGCTCGCCAGAAACACGGGGCATCAAGCTCCATTTGGAGCTTGATAGATAGGCCCCATTGTATACAAAAAGAGACTGCACCCTGAGTGGCACTGGCCGTGTGGACAAGCAGAGAAGTTTTTCTAGCTATTGTTCTGTCTCAGTGAGTGTGTCTCTCTATTTTCTTGTTTTTATCTAAATTGCTCTTAGGTCTCCCTAAGAGTAAAAGGGGGAAACCAGATATGGACTCCTTGCACACATGCCCTAGAGATATGCAACTGCACCTCACTGACGAGGCCCAAGAGAGGCCGAAACGTACGTCTGGGGTTTGTTGTTTGTCTTGTTCAGAGAAGAATTGCCTGGTATCTCGGTACTAGACTGTCATTGGGCAGTACTCGGTACTAGACTAGATTGGGCAGGATCAGACTGATATGCTACAGGATATTTTTTCTCTGTGAAAAGGCATAGTGTGCAAAAAGAGACTGCCCCCTGAGTGGCACTGGCCTTGTGGACAAGCATGGAAGTTTTTCTAGCTATTCTGTCTCAGTGAGTGTGTCTCTCTATTTTCTTGTTGTTATAATATTATATGCATCACCAATGACGTCCCATATGAAAAGGATATCCTGTAAGAATATAGTAGTATCTGTGTCACCAATTATCCAAGTATAGAGCAATGTGATTGTTGTATGAGTAAAATACGTATATTACATTCCTATTGGCTGATTGAATTAATCACATGATTGATTATTTCCCAATAAAAAGTGCAGGAAAATGCACTAGATTGTGGGTTGTTTAGAAGGTTGGATTGTGCGTTTACTAAGTTTTTTTGTGAGCTTAGTATTTTGAGGAGTTGCGTCAAGGAACTCCTCAAAAAAAAAAGGGCACAAGGAGAGGTGGCAAGCAGGAGAAGCACCAGGGATCTCAAGGAATACCATTTCCATATTAATTCACCTAACCAAATATTAGGAAGATGGCCAGCATGTATATTCAATTGGAAATAAGTAGCATTAATTACCATTTTCATTAGCTGAATTTGTGCTGTCAGAGGGAGGGAACATATAAAGATGGTTTATTTTTTGAAATATAAGGCCAATTGCCTATCGCAAGGATTTTGTAATCTGTATTGATCTGCTGTGCACTGTGCCAACAATGCTTGTTTCAGATACAAAAATTTAGGGGGCCGGTTCCAATTTTTTAAAATAAGATTGCGCATTAAGAATATTATTGTGTTGATTAATGGAAACATTTTGTGTACTCCCTGAAATCGTGCTAAAAAGAAAACAGTGTGAGATTTAACCCTAAATTCTAATGCTAGTACTGTATTCATCTAATACTTTATCTTAGCCCAAAGCTGTAACATTTTTGGACAGGCCCAGAAACAATGAAAAATATGTGCACGACTGACCTTACATTTTGGACAATAAATATTAGCTTTGTACCACCTCGTTAGATCATCTGGTGTTTGATAAGCCATATATGATAATTTTAGATGTGACTCTCGCTAGGTCATCAGAACCCAGGGTTTACCTATTATTTTAAAACTATCTTGAATATCTTAAAAACCAAATGGACAAAATACTTACCAAATTTCAGTATATTTGGTAAATATTTTGTCCATTTGGTTTTTACGTATTCTATTTGATCGTTAGAAGGCAGCGTGGTCAGAGTGGCGTATAGGGGTGAAATTGCGTACTTCCCATTACGATATAGATTAGCATTGCTGTGTACATTACCTAAGGACGAATCTAGTCCATATTTCTGTTTAAGTTCATAAAAGAAATGCCTAAGCTGAAGATAAGCGTAAAAATCTGTCTTTGGTAGTAAAAATTTACTACAAAGATCCTGAAATGATTCAATAGTTAAATCTGGTCTTACCAATTGTTTCATCCAAATTAGGCCCCTCCGATGCCACTGGCGAAAAACTCTACTTGAGAGACCTGGGATGAAGTTAGGGTTCCCCATAATTGGAAGAAATTCTGAAACAAACAGTAGGCTAGATTACGAGTTGTGCGTTATGCGTGAAAAAGCCTCCTAATGCTGCTTTTTCCCTACCGCTGGTATTACGAGTTTCCGTAACGCCACAAAAATATCCATCTCCACTCAAATCATTAACGTAAACCCAGACCCAGTAGTTAATCATATACCGCTAACAAAAACATCCACAAATCACTTCAAAAACATTACACAAAGTACACTTACACTCATACAAACACTACACAATATTTATTTTTCATATTTTACATTTTCATGTCAAAATAGAACGGATCAAAGTTACGAGATGTCGGGTGTTTGAAAAAAAAAACCCACACAAATCCATTTTCCATTGACTTACATAGACAGACGGGAACATACACTCATATAGCTACATCTAACTAGAAATATTATCACATACATACAAACAATATACAGCACATTACCTACACAAAACAGATTTTTATTAGGAAATAATAACGATTTAGCTACTTTTTCACACAAGAACATGACGTCACTCACTTTACGCTCAAAACAAGTGTTGGATTTTATTTCTCAACACATTTTTCTCCTCCATTGACTTCTATGGGGAAGATGTGCTTGTGCACGTGACAGGCAGATTTACCTAACGCACGTAAAATGCGTAGACACTGTACCAGTGTTACAATTGTGAAACTAATTCCTATTTTCTTGCGTTAGTCCCGATATGACAAATAGATCAAGAAGTTACTATTTCCCTATGGACTTATGGCTTTTACTTGTGTGAAATTCACTACAACATCAAATTGTTATATAAATTTACATTACATCAACTACAAATCACCATCACCAATACAAAATTGGTTTGAAAAATTACATCAGATTTAAACGGACAGAAAAATAATTTTTACATTTCATTATTCACCAACAGTAGACAATTGGAAACACGTCTCATTTACCTCTAAAATAACATTTCATTTATTCAATTCATATGCTTGCATGAACAGCATATCTACATAGGCTCAACACATGATCATTAATGGATGCACATACATGACTTTTGTCATTGACTCATACATGTGCATTGATATTATGGCCAAAAAACGCATATAAACAATGAACACATTTACATCATACAACTACATTGGAAGGTTGCTTAACATTAGATTCTCTCTATGAATCATGAAACATAAAATATGGATTTACTGTCCCTTTAACATCACGATTCACTCATAATATGCCATTAGGAATTACGTATAATAAGAACCGATCATTAGAAAATATTACAGCTGTCACTTTTTTTGGGAAGGAACAACAATGCTATACTGCTTTATATAAGTCAGCATATGTGGGAGAGAATTACCATACATACATAGATGTACATAACACGCATCACACAACAGCAAAGCACACATTTATATTTTTAATCAGCACACAAGAAGAATGTTTTAAAATACAACACAATGAAGATTTGATAACTAGACAGGCAGGTAGCTAATATGATGACGTCATTATAAGCTTCAACCATACAGATTACAGCATTAGGACTGTACCACCCCTTTCAGAAGTTTCTCACTTAATACTACAATATTACATATACCTAAACGAGAGTTTGGAAGATCTTCATTATTATTGCGATTTTAATGGGACGTGTACAATATTGACATCTCGCAAATCACTTATATATACAATATTACAGATGTCAGCTGTTACTTTATCGTTTTTAAACAATATTGCAGCAACATTGATCGATCAGATTCTATGCCATGTCTATGCATATTATACACAAGTATGCACTTTCATTCATGTTAGCGTGGACGTGTGCTTTTTACTATAAGATCGCATTTAATAAGTATTTATTACGCATATGAACAAACATTACGAAGATGCACTGTATATGTTAGATTTTACACTTTCACATTACGATTCATTGGGGGAAAACAACATTTCAGCAAACACCTAAAAAACGCCCACTTTGAAAGCATTCGCACCACTCACATACAATCAAGTGTATACAATCAGCAATCATTAGGAACTCACTACCATTGGACATATTGCACTATAAATCCCCCAAACAACATGGCCAAAGCATCCCTTGTGATCGACATTGTATCAAATCGCTTTTGTGTTTTTGCATACCTTGTTATTCCTTGTGTGTTTGCTCTGCTGTATGGCTTTGTGCTGCTTAGCTTGGCAAATATGGATGAGCCGCAGTTAGTTGCTGCTGGTGCTGTTGCATGAGTGGTGTACAATAGAATCAGGCGGGCTCAGTGTCTCCAAGAGAGACGTAGGGCTCGTTTGGTTAGAGGTCCTCCTGTTCACAGGGTGAGGCCCACCTTGGATAACATGAGCGACTTTGAGGTTTATGACAAGTATAGGCTTAATCCTGAACAGCTCATTAGCCTTTACGATGTTCTTAAACCTCATATGGAGCCACATAGACGTATGCGGACTGCAGTCCCTGGCATCATCAAGATGCTAAGTTGCATACACGTCCTGGCCTCCGGAGGTTTTCAATCCAGAGAGGGGTACATGCATGGGCTGTCTCAGGGTACCTTCTCTGTAGTTTTTGACAACTTTCTGGACGCCATGGTACGAGTCAGTAAGCATTACATAGGATTCCCTCAAAATGATGGTGATTGGAGGCGCCTGAAGAGGAAATTCTTTGCAATAGCTCGAATGCCCAATGTCTTGGGAGCAATAGATTGCACCCACATTGTGCTGCATGCTCCAGAAGATGACTTGCCCTTCCAAAATCGCAAACACTTCCATAGTCTCAACATGCAGTTTGTTTGCGACTCATGTATGCGAATTATGCACGTGTGTGCGAATTTCAGCGGGGCTTGTCATGATGCCCGCATCCTCAGACAGTCTTCCCTGTGGCGGCAGTTTGAGGCCAGACAGTTTCCCCCTGGGTGGCTCGTTGGTGAGTACTTGTGCACAACATGGTTAACAAGTTAGATAATAGCCACTGCAATGTTCAAAACCAGTTGTGTATAATGTGCAGCTCTAGGATGCAATTTAACCATTTCTTTTTCTTTTAGCAAATGTCTAGTTTTAGCTCCAAACAGATATGTAACATGTCTTAGCTTAAATGGGCAGCTCTAGGATACAATTTAAACATTTCTTTCTCTTTTAGCAAATGTCTGGTTTATGCAAAATACACATATGTAGCATGTCTTAGCTTAAATGGGCATTTAGAGAATGCGATTTAACCATGTAATTGTCTCTTTCCGCAAATGTCTAGTTTTAGCTCAAAACAGATATGTAGCATGTCTTAGCTTAAATGGGCAGCTCTAGGATGCAATTTAACCATTTCTTTCTCTTTTAGCAAATGTTTGGTTTATGCGAAATACACATATGTAGCATGTCTTAGCTTAAATGGGAATTTAGAGAATGCGATTTAACCATGTAATTGTCTCTTTCCGCAAACGTCTAGTTTTAGCTCCAAACAGATATGTAGCATGTCTTAGCTTAAATGGGCAGCTCTAGGATGCAATTTAACCATTTCTTTCTCTTTTAGCAAATGTCTGGTTTATGTGAAATACGCATATGTAGCATGTCCTAGCTTAAATGGGCATTTAGAGAATGCCCTTTAACCATTTAATTGTCTCTTTCCGCAAAGGTCTAGTTTTAGCTCCAAACAGATATGTAGCATGTCTTAGCTTAAATGGGCATTTAGAGAATGCTATTTAACCATGTAATTGTCTCTTTCCGCAAATGCCTAGTTTTAGCTCCAAACAGATATGCTACAGCATGTCTTAGCTTAAATGGGCAGCTCTAGGATGCAATTTAACCATTTATTTCTCTTTTAGCAAATGTCTGGTTTATGCGAAATATGCATATGTAGCATGTCTTAGCTTAAATGGTCAGATAGAGAATGCGATTTAACCATATAATTGTTTTTCTGAAAATGTTTATTTTAGGGGATTTTTGTGTACACAAATGAATTGTATTTTAATATAATAATTTTAACAATATTTTTAATATTTGTCATTTTGTTATGTTCATTATTTATAGGTGATTCGGGTTACATAAACCGGCCTTGGCTCATTACACCATTACGTAACCCCACGGACGAGGCCCAGGAGCGCTGCAATCGTGCGCACAAGCAGACTAGGGCTGTAGTGGAGAGGATATTTGGGTTCCTCAAAATGAGACTAAGATGCCTGGACAGGTATGGAGGAGCTCTCCAATACAGCCCTAGTAAGGTGGCGAAGATCGTTATAGCCTGCAGCGTCCTGCATAACATTGCTCAGCAGGCTGGGATGCTGCAGGTCATCCAGGCACCCCGAGACCAAGATGAGGAGGATGACCCTGTTCTAGAGGGGCTATTCCGGGACGAGGGGCTCAATGTCAGAGCAAACATCATCAACCGCCAATTCAGACGGTAAATACTAAAAGTTATATAGGAGCATTGCGAATATGTGTGAATTTTAGGAAAATGAGAAGTAAAGAATTGTGCAAACATGTTAGGATTGTTTATCAAATGATTTAAAAAATAGATAATTTATTATTATTATTATTATTATTATAGGTAATTTATACATCATTTATACATAATGACTTCGCCACCTGGTTTTCAAAGACAACATCAGATGGTAAGTATAAACAATGTATGGACTGTGGGTGGGGGGAATTTTGCACAATCAGCCATCATATGGCATACATTTAATTATTTGATTTACACTTTTTCTGCCATTAGGGAGATGACTTCATCTAAAGACTGAAAGTGAAGAATTCAAGACTGAAAGTGAAGAATTCAAGACTGAAAGTGAAGAATCCCAGACTGAAAGTGAAGAATACCAATGTGATATTGTCTGTGGCATTGTCTTTCAAATGCGCTGACCTTTAAAACCATACAAAGACACGTTCACATGGTAAGTGGCAACAATTCTATGGAACAAGACTGTGGATGCATCCTATTGGAGACACTTAGATATTTTTTTTTATAGATGGTATTTCACAATCCTCTATTTTGAAAATGATGAATGACACCTAATGAAGATAAACTGTCATTTTGAAGATAATTGCGTTTCAAAGACCATACATCCAGGTTAGTTTGCACAATGCATGCTATTTAAGAATAATAGGAGGAAGAATGTTCAAAGAATTTGAAATATATACATGTCCTATATTAGAATATGTTTATTTAAGATACATTACCCCTACTTTGTGCTAGAGAGGACTCAGATTCTGACCAATCAGACAAAGGGATACATTTTATAGCTGATATAGAGGTATATTATTTGAAGGGACATGAAATGTTACATTCAATTATGTTCCTCATACAATCCAATATAAAAATATTTCTAAAAATTGATATGCATTATTTTGTCTAATTTTAAATGCTAATGTGTAAGTCAACTATTGATTAGACAATATAATGGGATTAATTTCAAATTATGGATAGATATAGATTTCAAGTATGAACCTGTTTTTAATATCAAGACAAAAAATACATGTTAGAGCATAGACACAAGATGATTTAACAATTATTAGATTTCATGAATATGTTAAGACATGTGTTCATTAAATAACCTAAATTACTAATGTTTTTAATATTTCTTTTCTTTCTTTTTCAGAGTTTCATATTTTTTTTTTTTTTTTTTTTTTATTGAGGTTGTGCAAAAGTGTTACAACATATATGAAACAACACAACGTGAAAACAAGTAGAAATAGTACATTACAGTTTGATGATTTCTATATAAGTAGAAGAGTGCAATTTTTAATGTGTATAATCTTATAGAAAAGATTGGAACCTCTTTTTATAAATTAAAATGAATAGTGTGAATGGTCACTTCTTGGTTGGTAAGCTTAAAGTAAATTAGCAATTAACATGGTATATGGAAACAAAAAAGATATTATGGGAGTATTACTCCACTGGGTAAATAGTATGGTAAAATATGTAGAAACAACAATTTGGTTGCGGCATAGGCAAGAGAAGCCACATAGTTAACCCTCCAAGGGTAGGAGGTATATTATGGAGGGGGGGGGGAGGTGGTAAATTAAATACAATAACTACAGTATATTACTTGTGAAACTGTCAAACCATGGTGAACTAGCTTAAGGAAGATAAAGCATATCTCAAACATAAGAAACCAGTATAACGGTCAGTAAACTATAAATGTAGAGCTGGTACATGTGAGGCGAAATATAACAAGTATATTGCATATATTAATGGTTAAAACATTTGGTAGTTACTATGAAAACATCAATTTAAGACCAGGCTTATTCGTATACATTAAACCCCCATATATCTCATAATAAGTGAAAAAAGGTGAGGGGTTAAAACCCGCAGTTATCAACCCTGAGAGGTTGTGTGGGGCTACAAAGGGTGGTACATTGACAACACATTTGGAACCTATCAGGGTCAACATACATAAATATAGGGGCTCTTCAAGGACCATGGGTAGGTATCAGGGCTGGTAAAATAAAGTCTGGCCAGAAAGTGCGAGCAATCCAAATGGTGTATTATGTGTGCCAGGATGACTGTTCCCTGAGAAGACATTTAGAATCACTTAGGCTCAGTAATATGTGTAAGAGGTGTTCAGGGGGACATAATACAATAAGCAGCAATTGCAAACGGAGAGAAGGACAACATGCATAGGGCTAATATATGTAAAATGCAGGGAGGTCCAAAATAGGATTATCAATGTGGGTCCAGCCCACTCTAGTAACTTTAACAAAAATCTGGCTGCATCACTACATGCCACCCCTCATCAGTAGTGGCCATATCAGCAAATCCCCGAGTTTGCCCCCTAAAACTCTAAATAGGAATGGACAATAACCAAAGCACTATGGAAAAGGAAACCCTGCAACAATGAACTCTAATAAAGTAGCATGAGCTTTAAAACAAACATATGTGACCCACAATGATAAATGAAAGTCCAACAGTACATTAAAAGATCCTGGAAATGTTCAGCACCTAGTATGAAACAAAGTTGGTCTCACAATACAGTTAGGATAGTTAAGTCCCAGATAAATAATAGGCAATCCGTCCATGAATAGGTCATATTATCAATCTTATAAGGCTAAGAGAGGCGCCTAAACGAAGAAGAACTTAACCTATTCCGGTTTTCAGGATATTTTTCTTAAGGCCACCATGCATTTGAAGGCTGTGAACTGTGGCGGTCCAGCTAAACCAGGCAAGGCAGTCCAATAATGAAAAAAGTTCCAAGACAATGTGGTAAAGCATGTCATGGGTTACCTTCTCGTTGAGCCGACCTGACTGTCTCAGATCAAACAACCCGCTACGTGTCACTTCAGGAGACACGCGATGCCGCTCCAGGGGGTCGCAATCCGCTGCAACTGATATGTTGTAAGTAGTGCTCAGAGGTATTGAGCGATCAGCTCCAGAAAGGTGGCCAGCTGCTTCCGTTATGGTTGAATGGGCTACTGCCTCCGCACTCTTCGTTCCCAAAGTTTTCTGTAGGTGGTGTTGAGGAGGTGAGGAGCGCCGGGGCCCCAAGGTGCCCCCCCTCTCGGGAGCAGTGATAGCAATAGGAGTATGATCAGAACAGGCAACGGACACTGCTTCCGTCTGCCGAGGTGCTAACACGTTAGAGTATGTAAACACATCCCAGTAGCTGTTTAGAAAGCGGTGTATCTCTCCCATAATGCGCTCTGCGGTATCCATGGTAAGGTGCAGTAGTAGATATCAAATCTTAAAATGATTCAGGCAACTCTGAACAGTCTCGTACATCTATGTGAAGATGGCGGCTCTCCAGCCCAGTAATCAGTATTTTACCCCCGATGCTGGCGATGTTTCTTCAATGTAGCAGTGGTCAGCTTTGAATTAGGTGTATGGGTCATCCACACTCACTAATATTCCTCAATGGTCCAATAT
The DNA here is from genome assembly GCF_027579735.1 of Bombina bombina. Lineage (NCBI taxonomy): Eukaryota > Metazoa > Chordata > Amphibia > Anura > Bombinatoridae > Bombina > Bombina bombina. The sequence goes on from NC_069500.1 coordinate 862,984,397, forward strand.
AAAAGCTTGTATAGTAGGCAAATTCTTATTTTATAACCGGAATGGCCAGAGCTATTGAAACGTGCGTCCTAACAGTTTCACAGTTGGCTCCGCCCCCCCAGAGTTTCATCTTTGATGCATTTCCTTTTTTTTATTTTTGTCAATAAATTTATTTTCATAATATATATTTTTCTAGTTAATTTTTTTAAATACATATTCTTTGAGACATATCTCTATCACAGTAAGATAAGAAGAAATATATCCATCTAATATTCTGACATGTAAACCGAATATTAGTCCCATGACTGTTAAAGTCATATATTTTACAAACACATGCCTGATATTAAATATACTAATTTTGTTTAATGTATTGAATGAAAAATTTCAACACAGCTTATTCAGATAATGTTAAAGTCAAGTATCTTGCAAAATTTAAGTTGGAGTTAAATACATCTATCTATGCTTTGATTGTGTGATTCATAGATGTTAAAATCATAAAATGTTTATGACGAAGATATGTAGTCTAAATTATACAGAACAACTTTGTTAATTTCACTTTTAAGAAATGAAAGTGTTTAACTTACATTAAAGTGACAGTGTAGTTGAATGTTAGATTTACTAACATTTCTAATATCTATAATCTTTCTTAGGTATCCAAAAACATTCTTACACTAAATATAGGTTATTCGGCTTTAATTATTTTTAAGGTAATATGTTAGAAATTATCTTTAAATAAAACATAAGTTAATTTCACATTTATACCAAGTTAGTTATTGTATGCCATATTGATTTCTTTTTAGCTCTAGTGGAGTTATTTGAAGGGTCAGTTAACTATAAATATGTCAAAAGATAATTTCTCGAAATTATACTCTTTACCTGCTGGATACATATCACATATCTATAGGTATTTCCATTCTACAATGTTAACTCCACATATTCCTAATGGTTTTGTCCTTAAAGGGACATTCAAACAAAAATGTAATTCAATGATTCAGAGGGATACTACAAATCTTTTAAAACAACATTTAAATTTACTTCTATTATCTAATTAGGTTCAGTCTTTAGATATCCTTTGTTAAAGAAATAGCAATGTACATGGGTTAGACAATGACACAAGGCATCTATGTGCAGCCACCAATCAGCAGCAACAGAGCCTATGTAGATATGATTTTCAGGAAAGAATATCAAGCTATAAAAGCTAATGAGATAATCGAACTACATTTGACGTAGTTTTAACATTGTATTATCCATCTAAATTAGGAAAGAACATATAGCTTAATGTCCCTTTAAGGTAAAGCTGTATAAATACAGCCATTGGAAGATATTTCATTCACAGTGGGGCAAACAATACAGAAGATAATACAAATATGCTTTATTCTCATGTTATCCTAATTTTGAGAAATGCATAGGTTTATGATCAGCAAAGCATTACTGTGAAATATCTACTTATTTGTGGGTGGCCAACAATGCATATTTACAATCTTTAGACAGATGTATTTAGATCAAGTTCAAAATTGCATATTAGCTCATTAAAGGGACGGTAATTCAAAAGCGTTCCTTTCAGGATTCCTAAATAAAATATAATTTTAAACATTAAAATGTAATTATATAAACTATTTTAATTCATTCTTTTGATATTATTTCCTTTACAACCATATCTAGATATGCTCAGTAGCTGAAGATTTGTGGATGCACAGAGATGCCTTGTGTGATTGGCTCAACCATGCGCATTGCTATTTCTTCTGTAAAGGATATCTAAAGAATAATCTAAATAGATTGAGTTACATTTTAAATTATAAAAATGTATTTTCTCTCCGGATCATTTTAAGAAAATATTTGGGTGTAATGTCCCTTTAAAAATAAAGACGCCATTGCACAATAACATATGTGAGCAGTTCAGACAAATACAAGCTCAAGGTTTATTTACTAATAATGAACAAACGTTTATTTTAAAATTTCTAAACATATTATCCAAGTTCCGTCCATTATAGCTAGAAATTACGCATTTCTGAAATATAGCGTGGGAAACGTATCTTGCAACGTGAGATTCGCATCTTTAAAACTTCTAGTCTAATGCCACGCACTAGCACACAATCGATGTGCATTATAAATACATTTAATAGAGCAATGTCAATACTTCACAATAAGTCACAAAATGTATTTAATAAACAATAAATACATACAATGTTTACTATTTATTAATAATAATTATTTATTTTAAATAACCTGATCGATATTAAACATCGAAAAGTGTAAAACATTTACTAATGTGACTGGATTATATTTAATTAAAATCAAATAGAGATCAAATGTAAAATTAATATTTAACGGATCACGTATATTAAATATGCGTCACACATATCCGCATAACAGTCCAATGAATTACAAATAAGTTTACATGAAAAATGTAGTAACAGCACCCCCCAGAGGTATGTGTATGGAAGTTACCAAGATATGAAACATTAAGGAACGGCCAATCAGAGTTCATCACACAAACATAACTTGAGTCAGTATGGTCTCACAAACATGATAACAAAATTTCAATATTTTATCCAATCAGATGTACAGATACCATGTCCCATGGTGCATCTCATGTTTACTTCACCACATAAAAGTCTATTACACGTTGCCATTTTTGTCAGTTCTCTAATGCCTGCTGGCAGCTATATATATATTTATATATTATATGTAATAACAAGGACTAGCAGGCATGACATCTCCCAGGTTCACCTAGCCGGAGAGTGCAGCACTGGTCAATGCCGTCGAGGACTTCTATCCACAGCTGTTTGGGAACAAGAAGAAGTCAACGAAGCAGAGCATTAAAGTGAAAGTAAAGTTTTCTGAGCAGGAACATATCAAAGCTTCTTTTGATCCTTACATTAGCTAATCGCTAACTTATTAGCTCTATATAGTTTTAACTTTTCCAAATATATAGATGTATAATTCCCTACCGTTTCTATTACTTGCTCCTCCCAAACCCTATTTCCTGCTTTTTTGTTGTTTGGCGTATAGAGCGGTCCCACCCGCTCTGTACATCCCTCTGAAGCGCGTTCACTATGCCCCATTTGAACTGTGCATGCGCAAATTGGCAACATAGCTCTCTACTACGCATGCGCTCACCGGCAAATTTATTGAATACATGTCATTATGGAAGTATTACACAAAAATAAGTGTGTTCGGCAAACTAATAAAAATAATATTTAATTAATATATATAAATGAAAATTATTAGCATCATTGATTGTTGCGCATGCGCGAATCAGGGGCGCGCAGGGAATCCTAGATTAGACAAAAAAATATAGCGCAGCCGCAGCTCATAAGGGAGGAGGATGACGTTGATTGATGGCCACCTAACGGCCAGATTTTCAATAGGCTGTTCTAAGAATGTGATCAGCACAGAAAAAAAAAAAAAAATTCGGGTTGAATTTGCGGACTGGTAAACAGTGAGTAAAAACGGGTATAACTTTCTTTAGATTTAGAATTAAAAAAATTCATGAATGAAAGTCATATTCATTTTGAGCAAAGTATTATATTCAAGATCGAGATGAAGGTAACTTTACCTTCACTTTAAGAAGGCCCTCTGGGGGTCTATCACCAATGATGTTAATTTGGTGTGTGGCATCCAGAGGACCACGGATCAAATCATGCAGAGGTTCAGGGATATGAGGTTGCATCTAAGTAAGAAAGTCGACCTCATAAGGGAGTGGGTAAAAGCCTGTCAGAGGGATGGAAAGAAAGTTCCACCCCCACGGAAAATGTACCTGCTAACTTATGAGGTGACTTTATGCGACCTCCTCAATCTCCGGGCCCCCCGCAGATTTAGATCCTCTCGCTCCTCGGCTTCTTCTTTGTCCCTCCCAGCTGCTGGATCTGAAAGTCCTGACCCGGAGGCCAGTGCAGCTGCTTCTCCGTCCAGTGACCTGGGAGATGAAAGTCTAGAGGCTGAACCAGGTAAATATCAGACTTCATATAATATATTGATATTTGAGTATATATTTAAGCAATGTGTATATAGTCATATATTCAACCTATATAGATCTCACAACACACGCTACATATGAGGTTTTGATATCTGAATTTAGAATCGTCACACATGAAATAGAAATGATGTTTCTTGCGCTCTCCAGAATATGCGTCACAGAGCTAAAATGAAATTGCACATCCGTGAAATCCCTAACATCCGCCATTTCATACATTGACTATCGAATCATACCCCAGTTGTAAATATTAATTGGTATCATTCAATATTAACAAATATACAATTGGAATCTCGTAATACACCCAATTGGAAATATATTTGAAGTCTTTAGAAATTATACTCATTATACTACTATATCCAAATCAATTCAGAATCACGGATGCGCATTTCCACTTTGAATCATTGCGCAATGATCACGAAAGATAGAATTGCGAACACAAGTGAACATGTGTTTGCTGTAACAGTGGCATTGCTTGAGACATGTTGGTCAAATCACGGATGCGCATTTCCACTTTGAATCATTGCGCAATGATCACGAAAGATAGAATTGCGCACACAAGTGAACATGTGTTTGCTGTAACAGTGGCATTGCTTGAGACATGTTGGTCAAATCATGGATGTGCAATTCGGCTTTGAATCATTGCGTAATGATCACGAAAGATAGAATTGCGCACATACGTGAACATGAATTTGCTGTAACATTGGCATAACTTTAGACTTGTTGTTAAAATGTATACGTTAATTAGTATATATGTGAAGATACAGTATCCTTATTTACAAAATTCTACATTATAAAAGCTATACTAGCAAGATCAAAATAAAAATTTAACAATCTCTATCAATTGATGACAATGCAAGAAGACACAAAATGACTTAAAGCGACAGTCAACAACATAAAAGATAGAAAATAAGAATACATGATCTCTTTATTTATACATTAATTTAGTAAACAATGAACTCACGTGAATACATATATAATTTTAGTTTATCAATTAGAATATAAAAATCTGATTGTTCGTGTCCATGGCCTGATTTGTATTAATGATATCCAATCCTGATTGAATATTTTACAGATATGGATGTTGTTGCTGGAACCTCAAGCCTGTGTTTGTCACAGCATGGTATGTCTCATTTTAATTTACCTTTCTCTTACAAACTTGCACATAACATTACATAATCCATTCACATTGATCTATATTTATAGGGATACTCTAATTCTCTTTTCTAGTTATTTAAAAAGAAGAATCACGAATCAGAGTTGGGATTCCATTGTAATCCAAATCTCAATTTATGCATATTTGAAGATATTCCTTCGATTCTTAGGGTCATGCCCATTTTATATTCTGCCCCTGGGTAGTGTTTTACATTTTTTGTCTACATTTAGACATCAACACATTTTTACATATGTGCAGATTAGAGAAATATACTTCTCGTATGCTTTGATAATTTATTCTTAGCATTAAAGGGACATGAAAACCAACATTTACCTTTTATGATTTAGACACAACATGTGATTTTCAAAAACATTATAATTTTCTTCTATTATCTACCTTGCTTCAATCTATTGTTATCCTTAGTTGAAAATCATATCTAGGTAGGCTCATGATCAGCAATGCATTACTGGGAGTAACCTGCTGATTGTTTGATGCACAAAATTACCTATTTTCATTTGTTCAACACATGTCTTCAGATAACAGTAGTGCATAGTTGCTCCTTAATAAAATCTTCAAAGACAAACTAGAAAACAAAAAGTATATTTGATTTTTTTTTTTAAATCACAGGCTGGATTTGAATCATGCAAATTAATACAATTACACATTTGGAGTTTCATGTCCCTTTAAGAGCAAAGGGTAATTAAAGAATCCTGATGATATCCTTAAATTACATATTTGATTATAATTGCATGCTTCATCCCATTCATTACATCAACATATGGACTAGACAATTCATTAACAGCGACATTGTCAAATAAAGATATTTTAATATTTAATTTTAAAGGGACACTGAACACTAAGGCCTAGATTTGGAGTTCGGCGGTAAAAGGGCTGTTAACGCTCCGCGGGCTTTTTTCTGGCCGCACCATAAATTTAACTCTGGTATCGAGAGTTTAATCAAATGCTGCGTTAGGCTCCAAAAAAGGAGCGTAGAGCATTTTTACCGCAAATGCAACTCTCGATACCAGAGTTGCTTACGGACGCGGCCGGCCTCAAAAACGTGCTCGTGCACGATTCTCCCATAGGAAACAATGGGGCTGTTTGAGCTGAAAAAAAACCTAACACCTGCAAAAAAGCAGCGTTCAGCTCCTAACGCAGCCCCATTGTTTCCTATGGGGAAACACTTCCTACGTCTGCACCTAACACCCTAACATGTACCCCGAGTCTAAACACCCCTAACCTTACACTTATTAACCCCTAATCTGCCGCCCCCGCTATCGCTGACCCCTGCATATTTTTTTTAACCCCTAATCTGCCGCTCCGTAAACCGCCGCAACCTACGTTATCCCTATGTACCCCTAATCTGCTGCCCTAACATCGCCGACCCCTATATTATATTTATTAACCCCTAATCTGCCCCCCTCAACGTCGCCAACACCTGCCTACACTTATTAACTCCTAATCTGCCGAGCGGACCTCACCGCTACTATAATAAATGTATTAACCCCTAAAGCTAAGTCTAACCCTAATACTAACACCCCCCTAAGTTAAATATAATTTACATCTAACGAAATAAATTAACTCTTATTAAATAACTTATTCCTATTTAAAGCTAAATACTTACCTGTAAAATAAATCCTAATATAGCTACAATATAAATTATAATTATATTATAGCTATTTTAGGATTAATATTTATTTTACAGGTAACTTTGTAATTATTTTAACCAGGTACAATAGCTATTAAATAGTTAAGAACTATTTAATAGTTACCTAGTTAAAATAATAACAAATTTACCTGTAAAATAAATCCTAACCTAAGATATAATTAAACCTAACACTACACTATCAATAAATTAATTAAACACAATTGCTACAAATAAATACAATTAAATAAACTAGCTAAAGTACAAAAAATAAAAAAGAACTAAGTTACAAAAAATAATAAAATATTTACAAACATAAGAAAAATATTACAACAATTTTAAACTAATTACACCTACTCTAAGCCCCCTAATAAAATAACAAAGCCCCCCAAAATAAAAAATTCCCTACCCTATTCTAAATTAAAAAAGTTACAAGCTCTTTTACCTTACCAGCCCTGAACAGGGCCCTTTGCGGGGCATGCCCCAAGGATTTCAGCTCTTTTGCCTGTAAAAAAAAACATACCATACCCCCCCAACATTACAACCCACCACCCACATACCCCTAATCTAACCCAAACCCCCCTTAAATAAACCTAACACTAAGCCCCTGAAGATCTTCCTACCTTGTCTTCACCATACCAGGTTCACCGATCCGTCCTGGCTCCAACATCTTCATCCAACCCAAGCGGGGGTTGGCGATCCATCATCCGGTGCTGAAGAGGTCCAGAAGAGGCTCCAAAGTCTTCCTCCTATCCGGCAAGAAGAGGACATCCGGACCGGCAAACATCTTCTCCAAGCGGCATCTTCAATCTTCTTCCATCCGGTGCGGAGCGGGTCCATCTTGAAGCAGGCGACGCGGATCCATCCTCTTCTTCCGTTGTCTCCCGACGAATGACGGTTCCTTTAAGGGACGTCATCCAAGATGGCGTCCCTCGAATTCCGATTGGCTGATAGGATTCTATCAGCCAATCGGAATTAAGGTAGGAATTTTCTGATTGGCTGATGGAATCAGCCAATCAGAATCAAGTTCAATCCGATTGGCTGATCCAATCAGCCAATCAGATTGAGCTCGCATTCTATTGGCTGATCGGCGGCTATCGGCTGATTGGCGGCGGTGTGGGGGGACCTCGGTTTAGGGGTACATAGGTAGTTTATGGGTGTTAGTGTACTTTAGGGTACAGTAGTTAAGAGCTTTATGAACCGGCGTTAGCCAGAAAGCTCTTAACTCCTGCTATTTTCAGGCGGCTGGAATCTTGTCGTTAGAGCTCTAACGCTCACTTCAGAAACGACTCTAAATACCAGCGTTAGAAAGATCCCATTGAAAAGATAGGCTACGCAAATGGCGTAGGGGGATCTGCGGTATGGAAAAGTCGCGGCTGAAAAGTGAGCGTTAGACCCTTTAATCACTGACTCCAAATACCAGCGGGCGGCCAAAACCAGCGTTAGGAGCCTCTAACGCTGGTTTTGACGGCTACCGCCGAACTCCAAATCTAGGCCTCTATTTCTCTTTTGTGATTCAGATAGAGCATTCAATATTAATAAACTTTCTCATTTACTCCTATAATCAAATTTTATTCATTCTCTTGGTATCTTTATTTGAAATGCAAGAATGTAAGTGTAGATGCCGGTCCATTTTTGGGGAACAACTTGGGTTGTTCTTGCTGATTGGTGGATACATTCAAAATATTGATTAGCTGCCTTATTTTTAAAAGAAAGAAAGCAAGAGAACGCGGACAAATTGATAATAGGAGTAAATTAGAAATATGCTTAAAAATTCATGCTCTATCTGAATCACAAAATTAAAGATTTGGGTTCAGTGTCCCTTTAATAATAAATATCTTCATTAATCCTTACACTGTTTGGATGAAACAATATTGATATCTATATAACATATTCCCTCTTGGACTTCCTTTATATATATAAGCATACTCTAACAGCACCATGATGACATATTTTTACAAATATCTTCTGTTTTGCATTGTAATAAATATGTGTTGTGTCCTAAAACAGATTTTTGTGCATTGCACAAATGGATCTATGTGCCACATGGCTTGGGTTCGATTTGTCACCAGTTGTTATTCCAAGTGTTGTGTGTGTGTATTATTTTAAAAACATGGATCAATACTTATATTTAAATATGCCATAGAATCATATGTGAAGAATTGGCTGTCTAATATAGTAAGAAATCAAACATATGTGAAAGACATCATTTTCTTTACAATCACCTTGATTAACTCATAAATTTATGGTTCATATTAGTGCTCTATTCTTCACATTTCTAAGTATATTATTTGTTAAATTCTCGACGAATGTGATTTAGTGATGTCCAAACTGTGTTCACTAATATATTTTAATATCATTAATAGATGTAGTTGTTGTGGCGAGCATAGAAGGATCCAGCAGCAATGGTGACCTGCCTTTGCAGGATAATGGATAAGTCCATTGACTCATTCATATGTCATTGAAGGTGTATTTTTAATAAATATTATGATCATGATTCTGATGAAGCATTCCATTTGAATAAAACATATAATTTACTCCTCTTATTTTTTATATATATATATATATATATTTTTTTTTTTTATTTGTTAAGATTAAGATCTCAAAGCTTCTTAGTCTACATCTTTGTGCTTCAGAACATGGCTAGCATATGTTTCTTTTTAGTATAAATTTAGACAACAATCATCAAGTGATACACACATGAGAACTCTTAAATGTTCCATGTACTCAGCTTTTAAGAATATTTTAAAAATACAGACACTAAAATGTAATTATTACTCATCGATAATTACAAATCTAATTTAATTTGTATGCTCCATCAAAATGATGTAATTCCTAACTTTGGATCAGTTTCTCTTTAATGCAACATTGATGTGTGTCCTTGAGCAACAGTAACATATGTTAGAATATCGGATTTTAACATGTACACAACATGTTATGTTTTACAGAGATTGATCTAACATGTGAGATGGAGGAGGAAGTGGCTCCCTTGGAGTCTGATGGTATGTCAAATATATCTAACATGTATCGAGCATGTATTATTGTTTAAAAATCATTCTCTTGAAGAAAAAGAAAGTCTACAGCTTTGGCACTTTAAAATATATTATTCCATTATTTTATTTTTCCAATACGCTACTGCCTCCCTTTCTATATCATGCAGCATGAACATATGTTTGTATTTTTCTTAAATTTATGTATGATTTGTCATTAATGACATAATAAAGTCAGATGCATATTCCATGCAAAACCACAATAATCATCTTCTGATTGTCCAGACAGTCACTGCTATTCATCTGAGTGCCTAGATGCAGACCATATCCTTATGTCATCATTGTTTATAAATTGTAAACCTCTTCTAAGTATACATAAAACATAATCATGTTTAAAATCCTTGTTTTAATTTCATGATGTATGAGATGTAAATATATTTAAAATATATTTATGTGTAGACTGTCCATTTCAATCCAACAAACATTAATATTCCACAAAATTAAAGCATGCATTGATGAATGTGTCTATTAATATTGGGATGACATACATTTAATCCTAATGTAAAAGAGAGATTCACAACATTAATCTGAAATTTGAATCAGATAGAGAAGATTATATTATTAATCGATAATATGAATGGTAGTAACTACTGTGTATATATTCTGAAGAGTAATTGATTGAAGCATCAAGCTTAAAATGAGGCCATTAAAGATTACAAAGGCAATCACCAAAATATATATGTAAATCAGTGTTTACATGGTTTAAAACACTAGGTGGAGTGGCCATTTCAATTTCATAATATTACACACTCCCATATTATTCAATTGTTGAACATTCTGAGATCAATCCACGGGCATGTGTCTAAAAGAACTCAATTCAATTTAAATCTCAAATGCATACATGCATACCGAAAAATTCAAAAAAGATAAATATATTATCAAATCATAAATATTAGCACATAATGTTGCCTTTGATAAATATGATTTGTAATGTATTTATGAAATGTTACATGAAAAATAAGTTTAAAGGATCTATTAAATCTTCTAAGTAATTATATTTTATTCCAATCAATCAATAACTTAAAACATAGTCATTATTGTGACTTTGTATCAATATTTTATGAGAACAAGAATCCAGACTTTAACTAATGTAGAATCTTTATATCTTTTAAGATAATAATATTTATTGATATCATATCTGTCTATTTTTTATATATTTCAGATGCACCTTCCACTTCTGGGCATCAGCCTCCTGCCCCTCCCCAGTCAGAAGCCCCTCCCCAGTCAGAAGCCCCTCCCCAGTCAGAAGCCCCTCCCCAGCCCCAAACCACTCCCGGCCCTTCCCATTCCTCCTGTCCTGTCCCTCCCAAAAAACACCCCTTTGCCCCCCTCGCCACTCTCCCCGTATTGCCACCCGTACAACTCCCCCACCTGCCCAGCCCCCAACTAACCAGGCCCCTGACTCCCCAGCTGTACGGGGAGCGGCAGCCCAATCCCATTCCTCCCCCCTCCCCTCCCGCTCCAGACTTTTACCCCAGTCCCCACCTTCATTGTCCTGGGTATCGGATTGTCCTTCCCAGCCACAGGTGTAAGAATCATTATAAATCCACATTATAACATACTTTCTTAAAGGGACATTATAGTGATATAATTAGACATAAATTGATATTTTAAATCAAAATTTTATTGGATTAATCTAAATGTTTCCGATCTTCAAAACTTTATTGGATTGATCTAAATGTTTCCAATCTTCAATTTTGTGAAATCAACATCCACATTTTCAAATATAGAAATGATATTGCTTAGATGTTGTATATCTATTCTGTATATATGACAATATTTTGAATTTGTCATCACTGCCCTTTTCACAATGTGTCATAAACCAAAGAAATATATTTTTCAAGATTGAGAGGGTTTTGATTTGTGTTAAGATCTTAAAGGGACAGTATACTATAAAATAGTTTTTCCCTTAATGTGATTACAATTAGTTTTTGTACCAGCTGCAGAGTATATCTCCAATACTTGGATAAAACAATTGAAAATTAACTTTTTCTTACCTTATCTCTTCTATAACACACTGGGAGTGTAATTTCTTCTGCTTGCTGTGTTTACACAGCTTGGCCTCGAGGCCAAAATATTTAAGGATAGGTGTGGATACCACAGGCTAAATAAACTATTTCAGATGCCAATGTAAGGACAATGGAAATACTTATAAAGAATTTAATACACTTCAGCAGGTAAAGTGGATCATTGTAAAACAATTAAAGGGGAGAACATTTTTGAGTAAACGGTCCCTTTAATGGTTTATCTATGAAGAACATATTTAATGTGTAAATATTATATATTGAATATTTAATTATAATTATGATTTGTCTATTTATTATTACAATGTCTCTTTGCTCTCTTTTTATTATGTGCTTGAATGAACAATAATTTTCATACTTTATTTTTGTTTAGGTTGTGACTCAGCATGGTTAACGCTAGAGGCTCTAGCACGTATAGAGCAGACCATGCTGAGGAACAGTGTGTTGCTGGGAAGGATGCACGACACCATGCATACCCAGCTGCGGGTGCAGCGCTTGACTCTAGAGCGCGTTCTGCGTCTAGAGTCAATGCATGAATCCACAGCTGGTAATGCACAGGACGATGAGGGTGATGCTGATGCCCAATAAGTGGAGGATCCAGAGATGCTCTGAGGGCGCAGAAATGAATCTTCCATCCACATGTTACTTTGTTTGTTTTTATTGTTGCCATTTGGCCTTTTTGGTTTTTTTGTTGTGCCTGTTGCACTCTTTCACCTTGTCAAATGGCAAGCACTGTGATACACTATGGCACCTTGTCAGATGGCTCCAATGGGTCTGTGTTGGCCCTTGTCAACTCCCTCCAAGGACTGCGATACACTGTGGCACCTTGTCAGATGGTTCCAATGGGGCTGTGTTGGCCCTTGTCAACTACCTCCAAGGACTGTGATACACTATGGCACCTTGTCAAATGGCTCCAATTGGGCCTGTGTTGGCCCTTGTCAACTCCCTCCAAGGACTGTGATACACTATGGCACCTTGTCAGATGGCTCCAATGGGGTTGTGTTGGCCCTTGTCAACTCCCTCCAAGGACTGTGATTACACTATGGCACCTTGTCAGATGGCTCCAATGGGGCTGAGTTGGCCCTTGTTAACTCCGTCCAAGGAATGTGATATACTATGGCACCTTGTCAGATGGCTCCAATGGGGCTGTGTGGGCCCTTGTCAACTCCCTCCAAGGACTGTGATACAATCTGGCACCTTGTCAGATGGCTCCAATGGGGCTGTGTTGGCCCTTGTCAACTCCCTCCAAGGACTGTGATACACTATGGCACCTTGTCAGAAGGCTCCAATGGGGCTGTGTTGGCCCTTGTCAACTCCCTCCAAGGACTGTGATTACACTATGGCACCTTGTCAGATGGCTCCAATGGGGCTGTGTTGGCCCTTGTCAACTCCCTCCAAGGACTGTGAAACACTATGGCAACTTGTCAGATGGCTCCAATGGGGCTGTGTTGGCCCTTGTCAACTCCCTCCAAGGAATGTGATACACTATGGCACCTTGTCAGATGACTCCAATGGGGCTGTGTTGGCATTTGGCCTTTTTGTTTTTTTTGTTGTGCCTGTTGCACTCTTTCACCTTGTCAGATGGCTCCAATGGGGCTGTGTTAGCCCTTGTCAACTCCCTGCAAGGACTGTGATACACTATGGCACCTTGTCAGATGGCTCCAATGGGGCTGTGTTGGCCCTTGTCAACTCCCTCCAAGGACCGTGATACACTATGGCAACTTGTCAGATGACTCCAATGGGGCTGTGTTGGCCCTTGTCAACTCCCTCCAAGGACTGTGATACACTATGGCACCTTAATAGTGAAAAACAGTTAAGAGTGAGTGCACCTATTGGATTGAGACAGCTCATCCCTGATAAACAGCTGTTCCTTCAAACAACTGTGAAGGATCGATGGGGTAAAAAACAAGTGAGGGGAGCTGTGTGTATTTCAATACATAAATAATATGTGTTACCGTGACCTTTAAATGAGCTTCTCGTATTGGTTTCAAAATTCAATCATAATATATATTGCGCTGTGATAAGGTAAACAAATAGGGGAAAATTGGGTGAAAAATAGTGAAAATATGATACAAGAGGTTAAAAAACAAAATATTTAATTGTTGCCATACAAAACAATATTGGACTAGATAATATATTCTGATAGGATAATAAGTGGTAAAGAGCTTTATTACCTTGCGTATATTATATATTAAAATTCCTTAATCACAAGTTAAAATTGACAATAAATTCACAATAAATTCATGCTATAGTGTTCAAAGCATATGATAAAACAGATTAAGTTAAAATAATTAACGTAGGAGGTGGAAATAAATGTTCATCTGATGAATTGCAAGTATCTTTTGATGTGACTTTAAATGTGACTTTTAGTTGGAAATGAAATTACTCACAGTTTGCTTGAAATAATTTTTCCAGGTGTCTGATTGGTTGAAACAGACAAGCCTTTATGTGAATAAAAATTTTTTTTCGCTGTAGTTAAAACTTGTAGATCGAAATTGTAGATGAAGATAACAACTACTGGATGTTAAAGATGCTGAAACTGTTTACCTAAACTGTGTTTGCAGGAGTTTCAGTTGTTGATAAAACTTGGTTCTATATGTAACGTAGGAGGTGGAAATAAATGTTCATCTGATGAATTGAAAGTATCTTTTGATGTGACTTTAGATGTGACTTTTAGTTGGAAATGAAATTACTCACAGTTTGCATGAAATAATTTTTCCAGGTGTCTGATTGGTTGAAACAGACAAGCCTTTATGTGAATAAAATAATTTTTTCCGCTGTAGTTGAAACTTGTAGATAGAAATTGTAGATGAAGATAACAACTACTGGATGGTAAAGATGCTGAAACTGTTTACCTAAACTAGGTTTGCAGGAGTTTCAGTTGTTGATAAAACTTGGTTCTGTATATTTAAACTGTTATCTAAGACTTGGTTTGCAGGAGTTTCAGTTGTTGGTATGACTTAAATATAGAAACTGTTTACCTTGTATTTATTTGCTGGAGTTTTTATTTTTCTGGTTGTGTGAGGTGTTTGAACGCTTCTCTTTGTAGGTGTCTGTAGCTGAAACTATATACCCTCCCAGGGTTTGCTGGAGTTTCAGTGATTGATGGTTGATCTGTAGTGAAACTGTTTACCTAGGAAAGGTTTGCAGGAGTTTCAGACCACCTGTTGGTTATAAAAATCTTTTCTTAAGAGTTGCTGGAGCTGTATACCTTTTTCAAGGTTTGCTGGAGCTTCAGGTCTGGTGAGTGTCCACTTTAAGTCTTGTGGTGCTCGGTGTATAGCAATCACCGGTAACAGATTTTTTCGTTACCGTTACCTTGATAAAGGCTGAAGCCGAAATGCGTAGATTTGCCCCTAGTGTGCACTCCAACAACTCAAGTCTGCATCTGAGACTACCCAAATCCGTTACCGGTGATTGCTATACACCGAGCACCACAAGACTTAAAGTGGACACTCACCAGACCTGAAGCTCCAGCAAACCTTGAAAAAGGTATACAGCTCCAGCAACTCTTAAGAAAAGATTTTTATAACCAACAGGTGGTCTGAAACTCCTGCAAACCTTTCCTAGGTAAACAGTTTCACTACAGATCAACCATCAATCACTGAAACTCCAGCAAACCCTGGGAGGGTATATAGTTTCAGCTACAAACAGACACCTACAAAGAGAAGCGTTCAAACACCTCACGCAACCAGAAATATAAAAACTCCAGCAAATAAATACAAGGTAAACAGTTTCTATATTTAAGTCATACCAACAACTGAAACTCCTGCAAACCAAGTCTTAGATAACAGTTTAAATATACAGAACCAAGTTTTATCAACAACTGAAACTCCTGCAAACCTAGTTAAGGTAAACAGTTTCAGCATCTTTACCATCCAGTAGTTGTTATCTTCATCTACAATTTCTATCTACAAGTTTCAACTACAGCAGAAAAAATTATTTTATTCACATAAAGGCTTGTCTGTTTCAACCAATCAGACACCTGGAAAAATTATTTCATGCAAACTGTGAGTAATTTCATTTCCAACTAAAAGTCACATCTAAAGTCACATCAAAAGATACTTGCAATTCATCAGATGAACATTTATTTCCACCTCCTACGTTACATATAGAACCAAGTTTTATCAACAACTGAAACTCCTGCAAACCCAGTTTAGGTAAACAGTTTCAGCATCTTTACCATCCAGTAGTTGTTATCTTCATCTACAATTTCGATCTACAAGTTTTAACTACAGCAAAAAAAATTTTTTATTCACATACAGGCTTGTCTGTTTCAACCAATCAGACACCTGGAAAAATTATTTCAAGCAAACTGTGAGTAATTTCATTTCCAACTAAAAGTCACATTTAAAGTCACATCAAAAGATACTTTCAATTCATCAGATGAACATTTATTTCCACCTCCTACGTTAATTATTTTAACTTAATCTGTTTTTATCATATGCTTTGAACACTATAGCATCAATTTATTGTGAATTTATTGTCAATTTTAACTTGTGATTAAGGAATTTTAATATATAATATACGCAAGGTAATAGAGCTCTTTACCACTTATTATCCTATCAGAATATATTATCTAGTCCAATATTGTTTTGTATGGCAACAATTAAATATTTTGTTTTTTAACCTCTTGTAGTCATATTTTTTCGCATATTATTTATGTATTGAAATACACACAGCTCCCCTCACTTGTTTTTTACACTATGGCACCTTATCAGATGGCTCCAATGGGGGTGTGTTAGCCCTTGTCAACTCCCCCCAAGGACTGTGATACACTATGGCACCTTGTCAGATGGCTCTAATGGGGCTGTGTTGGCCCTTGTCAACTCCCTCCAAGGACTGTGATACACTATGGCACCTTGTCAGATGTCTCCAATGGGGCTGTGTTGGCCCTTGTCAACTCCCTCCAATCTATCTATCTATCTATCTATCTATCTATCTATTGGGTTTTTGTAAAGCACGGCTATTCACCCGTAAGGGTCTCAAGGCGCTGAGGGTTGCAGTTCAGTCGAAGAGCCAGGTCTTGAGGTCCTTTCTGAACTTAGTTAGGGTGGTAGCTTGTCTGAGGTGCAGCGGGAGGGTGTTCCAAGTCTTGGCTGCCAGGTGAGAGAAGGATCTGCCTCCCGCTGTGGTTTTCCTGATGCGGGGGATGACTGCGAGGCCTTGTTCGGCCAATCGAAGTTGTCTGGCAGGGGTGTAGAAGGTAACGCTGTGGTTCAAGTATTCGGGACCAATGTTGTGGAGGGCCTTGAATGCGTGGGTGAGAAGCTTGAAGGTTATTCTTTTGTTGATGGGGAGCCAGTGCAGGTGTTTGGTGATGTGGCATTGATGAGGGATGTTAAGAATTAGTCTGGCTGAGGCGTTCTGGTGCGTTACCATAGTCCAGTCGGCTGCTGATGAGGGCATGAGTGACAGTCTTCCTGGTCTCGGTTGGGATTCATTTGAAGATCTTTCGCAGCAGGTGAAGTGTGTGGAAGCATGCAGAACAGACGGCGTTGATTTGCCAGTCCATGGAGAGCGATGAGTCCAGGATGATGGCTAGATTTCGTGCATGGTCGGTGGGGGTTGGAGGGTGTCTGAGGGCTGTGGGCCACCAGGAGTTATTCCAAGCAGATGTGGTGGGACCGAGGAGGAGGACTTCGGTCTTGTCTGCGTTCAGCTTTAGGCAGTTGTAGCTCATCCAGGTGGCGACTGCTGTCAGCCCTTCATGGACGTTTCTCTTGGCAGTGGTGGGGTCACTGGTGAGTGAGATGATTAGCTGGGTGTCGTCAGCGTAGGAGACAATGTTGAGGTTGTGTCATTGGGCGATGGCGGCGAGAGGGGCCATGTAGATGTTGAATAGGGTGGAGCTCAGCGAAGAGCCTTAGGGTACACCACAGCTGATTTCTGTGGGCTTGGAGGTGAAGGGTGGGAGTCTAACTTTCTGGGTTCTGCCGGTGAGGAAGAAGGGGATCCATTTCAGGGCTTTGTCACATATGCCGGCATCGTGTAGTCGGTTGCGGAGGGTGAGGTGGGAGACAGAGTCGAATGCAGCTGAGTGGTCTAGAAGAATGAGGGCGGCAGTCTCTCTTTGGTCAAGTAGGGCGAGGATGTCGTCCGTGGCGGCGAGGAGGGCGGTCTTGGTGCTGTGGTTGCTCCTGAAACTGGATTGGGAGGGGTCCAGAGTGTGGTTGGCTTCGATGTAGTCAATGAGTTGCGCGTTGATCGACTTCTCAATGACTTTGGCCGCAAAGGGGAGCAGAGAGATTGGGTGGTAGTTCTTCGGATCATTGGGGTCAGCCGTGGGGTTTTTCAGTAGGGGTTTTAATTCTGCGTGCTTCCAATAATCCGGGAAGGTGCCAGTTTCGATGGATCCAAGGACTGTGATGCACTCTTTAACCTTGTCAGATGGCTCCAATGGGGCTGATTTATCAATATGACTTTTTGTAACGTTATCTTATTTCTTTATGTTTTATGACATAATAATAAAATAAATGTCATTAATATATTATTTGTCCTCTTTATTCATATCATTTATTAAAATCTATATTTTAGGTGGTTAATCCTTAAAGGGACATGAAACACAATCTATGTTCTCATTTATGTCTAACATACGATTTTTAATTAATTTTCTTTCCATAAATTCTAGAATTTGCTTCAGTCTCTTTGTATCATTTGTTTAAATAGCAGCAGGGCACTACTGGTTTCTAAATGAACACATAGGTGAACCAATGACAATCGGTATATATATATATATATATGTAGCCACCAATCAGCAGTTACCACATCGTATTTTTCTGCTCTTGAGATTACCTCTAAACACATTTCATCAAAAGATTAAAATTAAATTTGAAAATGAAGTTCAAATTGCAGTGTCGTACATAATCATGTAACATAAAATGCTTGCTAAATAGTTAATAATCCTCCGATTCTAATGAAATATATCCTTATTACGGACAATAATAATAATTTCATATATCACAGTATTACGTTATCTAGCGTGACATTCATAGATAACAATATAGCACATACTAGTTTTTAAAATATAAATACGTTTCTTATTGACATGCAAAGATGTAAAATTAGTCCTCAGATTGGATGCCGTTTTCAAGAGATCTCGGATGCACCTTTGATTGGCTGACGTTGTTACGCGATCTCGGATGCGCCATGTTGCTTAAGACGTCACATGACACGCTGTAAAATGAGTCCTTGTATTGGCTGACGTTTTTACGTGATCTCTGATGCGCCTTTGATTGACTGACATGGTTACGCAATCTCGGATGTGCCATGTTGCTTAAGACGTCACATGCCAAGCTGTAAAATGAGTTATTGGGTTGGATGCCGTTTTTACGCGATCTCGGATGTGCCTTTGATTGGCTGACGTTTTTACACTATATCGGATGCGCAATGTTGCTTAACACTTTGCATGCCAAGTTGTTAAATCCGTCTGATTGGATTACGTTGTCCCGCAATATTTGATTTTGCACGTAACCCATGTTTGTGAATGAGAAGATAAGTTTAAAACCATGACGAGTATGGATTGTGTCAATCATGTACATTGTTGAACCATAGTTGATAAAGAACACAAAAATCTCTTTTGTTGGCTGTCTCGTTGAAGAAACGAATAAAAGCAATATGTTTTTCATGCATTTCGGCATTATATTTTGAGGCAAGTGCAAATCCATGAATATACTCCATCTTGTTTAATATGTTTGTCAACAATATTTTCCTTTTTATAAATAATTACTGTGTTGTGTTGAATTTTCTACATATCTAATTCCTAAAGATGCGATATTGTATTTGAATCAAGTAATCAATATGCATTGACCTTTATCAATGCATGGGGGACTTTAAAAATGCATGGGACAAGCATAGGGCTATCCTACGAACTAGATAAGTTTATACTGTTAGGTAAGGTCGGGCAGACTTGCTGGGCCTATGGCTCTTATCTGCCGTCAATATCTATGTTTCTATGTTTCTATATGCTAAATATATGAGATGCCTACTTATTCTAGATGTTATGTCCTGGTCTTTTTTCTTAAAGGGACATTATACACTCATTTTTTTTGTAGATGATCTATCTATATAGGCCATAATGTTTTTAAAATGTATAGTTTAGCTTATTTTTAAATACCATTGCTGTGATTTTGTGACTCCTAACCAAGCCCCAAAGTTTGATGTGAATACTTTCAGCTACCTTCTCCAGCTTGCTCCTATTTTTGTAAAGGGTTTTTTCATATGCAAAAGAAGGGGGAGGGGGGAGTGTCTTATTTCCCACTTGCAATGGGCTTTCCAGCTAACTTTTCAACATAGCTAAACTGAGAGTTTCTAAGTAAGTCTTTAAATCGTTTTATCCTGGATTTTTATATCAGTATCTGTGCATCTTGTTCTTTATAGTAGTGTCTATTACATGCAGTTCTATGAAAATGAGTGTATACTGTCCCTTTAATGTAAATGCTCAGTATTGTGTCATGTATGACTTCCACATTGTCAATCTCCAAATATATTACTGTGAACATATATTTCTAATGTAACTCTTAAAAGTACATGAAACCATATTCCTTCTAAAGGAAATGTCTTTCTTAAATAATTCAAACACTATAATGTATCTTTAAGAAAATAGACTTTATTTAACACAGGCTTAGTATCGTATTAAAATATTTTCTTGTTTGAACAAGTACGTGTAGCTATGCCAACAATACCTAAGAATTAGTATATGTTAGCATATGTTCTTGTTTAAAGGGACAGTCAAGTCAAGCAAAACAGTAATGATTTAAATCTCAAAAAATGCAATTTTTATAAAATATATCTCAAACGTTTATCAACAATTTATCTTAGTTCTCTTGGTATTCTTAGTTGATAGCTAAACCGAGGAGGTTCATCTGCTCATTTCTTCGAGCTTGAAGAGTGCATCTAATCTGAATGCATTTTACCCACTAGACGGCATTATTTTTGTGTTTCATATAGAAAACATTGAGCTCATGCAGTATAGTTACCCTGTATTAATCAGTGATTGGCTGAAATGCGGGTCTGTCAAAAGAACAGAAATAAGTGGCATAGATACCAGGTTAATCACATAAGTAAAACGTGTATTTCTGTAAGTGTTGCTTTTGCAAACTTGATAATGCGTAATAAAGTGTTTTCTTTGTAACCAACAATAATTAATGTTATGACTGTCCCTTTAAGCTGTGTTGTTGGCATCATCATGTATAATTGTAATAGTCATTTTGTTTGAGATTAGGGAAACAGTTTGGAGATCACATCACAAAAACCAATCAATGTAATGAACAAGGATAGGTACTGTATGTGATGATGTGGTCTCCACACACTTGTAAAACACACTCTGCAAACAATCTGCCTCCATGGACCCGGTCCCATAGAAGCAGATTATATACAGAGTGTGCTCCACAATTGTAAGAAGACCACATCATCACATACCTATCCATTTTACATTAAATAACTCAATATACATATATATATAAAAAAAACTTACTTCCTCTTCCTTCCCCTCTTCCCACAAGACTAAGGCTCTGGGGGGTGCAACTGCCCCCTCCGATGAGTTCTCATCAAAGATGTTTGAGGAAGAGGGGAAGGAGGAGTACTGGGATCACCCAAATGAGTAGGAGATTGAGGAGGAGATGGAGGAGGTCCAGGAGCAGATGGTCCAGCAGCAGATGGCCCAGGAGCAGATGGTCCAGCAGCAGATGGCCCAGCAGCAGATGGTGCGTTATGCGCCTCCCGGAGGACGTGCAATATATCTTTCAGAGTAAGCAAGATCTCTCTTTGGTCTTGGCGAAGCTCTCTTTGGTCTAGTCGAATCTCATAAATTGCTTCGGTCAGATGGATTCTGGTTTCTGCCTGTTCCCTCCGGGAGGCACGCATCTCTTCCAGAAAATCTCTTAATATCTACAGCACTGCTATCTCCTCCTGAGGGGCTGCTGGTGCACGGCGGGCTGCTGGTGCATGGCGGGCTGCTGGTGCAGGAGGGGCTGCTGGTGCAGGAGGGGCTGCTGCAGGGCTCTCTTCTGCAGTGGGGGCTTCTTCAGAGGATGAGGATAGAGGGATGTATTCCATGTCTCCCTGAGGTGGCGATTCATCTGCACCACTCTCATACCTGGATGAAGGAGGAGCCTGATGTGGAGGAGGGTGATGTGCTGCCTCCTCCCCGGGCTCAGACTCTGTATATTGTAAAAAGAAAGAAATCGAGATATTAGCACAGTTCCAAATAAAGATGTAAATGCTTTTGCTTACAATAGAATTACAAAGGCAGCCTCATTAATACACTTTCAAATACAACAATCAATACGATTTTCCATTTTCCAAACCGTGTTTCTGATATCTATATGGTCAATCTGAATGTGTTTTTGTGTTTGTTTTCAGTCTGATTAAATGCACACCTAACCTGTAGCCTAGATACCAATGTGATAGCTTTTCGTGAAATGCAACTTTTGCAAGGTATTTGTGAATGCGTTTACGTAATAATGTCTAAAAAAGCGTAATTGCGTTAATCATATCCTTAAATACATTCTTTATTATTGATGTAAAGAGATTATTAAATGGACTTACCGGAAGATGAGAGTGGCAGGTTCCCGGTATCGACTCCTCCGATACCGACTATGGCCACCTCGGAGATGCTGGGACGCAACATTTCCTCCCATCGGGAATATTCCACAATCAATTCAGGACCGCCACCGGTCCCTGTTAGATATTGGTTCTCCCGCGAGAGCTTTCTTTTGAGTTCCATTTTGCAGTCCCGGTAGCGATGCTGTATGGACTTGACATCCCTGTTATGGACCCCCACTGCATTAACGGCATCCCTAATCTCCAGCCATAGCTTCCTCTTCTCCCTAGGGGTGGCTTTCTGAGCCTGCAGCCTCCTAGCCCTCTCCATATAAGCCTCTATGAGGGCCTCCTTCTCATCCATAGTATATCTGGCCTCCCTAGTCAGCTTGGCTTCCCCCTGTGATGTGAGCCTCTGTTTCTTGAACAAAGTGGCCGGGTCCACCCATCGCTTCCTCCCCCCCCTTCCTCTCCCCCTTCCTGTCCTGTTCCTCACCCTCCCCCTCTCCCCCCTCTCCTGCCAGACCTCCTGCCTAACTTCCTCTACAATCTCTTCTCTGACCTGCCTAATCAGCTCTAATAGCTGCGGGCAAATCTGCCCCCTAGCCCAACCTCCCGACATACTCAAACAAAAAGTGAATGTGCCCAAATGAAAGGAGGTCAAAATAAATAACAAAAATGGAGGGGGGGAAAAAGTGCTCAAAGTGTGACAGGGATATAAATAAAAGATGGTAAGGGGTATTAAACAGACAAAAATGTAGAAAAAGACTAAAATGAGGATATGTAAACAAAATCTAACTATGGGATTGGTATGGGCTTACAGGGAATGGGGTATGGGCTTAAAGGGAATGGGGTATGGGATGAAAGGGAATGGGGTATGGGATGAAAGGGAATGGGGTATGGAGTGTAGTATGAGAGGGGATGGGGTATGGAGTGTATGTAGTGTTATTGATAAGTGTATGTATGTATTGAATGTGTTTGCATGTAAATGTGTTAAGTATTCAGAAAAACTACTTGCACACTCACCCAAACAAACTCTCGCTCACTACCGCTCTCTCACTATCTCACACTATCACTAACTCACTATCTCACACTACCACTAACTAACTCACTATCTCACACTACCACTAACTAATTATCTCACACTACCACTAACTATTTATCTCACACTACCACTAACTAACTCACTCTCTCACACTACCATTAACTAACTCACTATCTCACACTACCACTAAATAACGTACTCTCTCACACTACCACTAACTAACTCACTATCTCACACTACCACTAACTAACTCACTCACTAAATCTCACAATACCAATAACTCTCTAATCTCCAAAAAACCTCCAGCAACACAGTCAAAGAAGCCATGCTTGTAGCGTGCTTATATACCCTATGTAAATGTTTAATGATGTACCGGTTTGCAAAGTAAAGTATGTTCAGGTGTGCTTTGTTAGTAATTAGTATGTGTGCAATGTGTATTAGTTGTGAGTATTTGTGGAATGTGTATAATGCGATGATGTCATAGTGATCATTTTGAATAACATTGTCCAAAAGTATTATCTGTAAATGTAAATGGTGATTTGTGATGGTGTCGTATTTGTGAAGTGGTGTAAATGTTTCTTTGTACTAATGTTCCATAATCTTTAATGCGAATGTTTTGTTTGTGTATGAGTGTGCAAATCTTTTTTCGGGTTGTTTCGTGTTGCAAGATCGTAAGGTATTTATGCATTCCTCGTTTAGTGTAAATGTTGTTTATTCTTTTTCTTTTCAGATTGTGAATGTGCAATGCGTATGTACTATTTTGCATGATTATTGTTTGTACATTTGAGCTTTGTTTTTGTTGTGCATTATTCCGTATACGTAATATGACAGAGCAGTGCGTATTTCTTGCGAGATCGAGTGTTAGCTGAAAAATCTGTGCTTCTTTCATTTATCATTGATTTCTATGGGAACATTTTCAAATATAGAAATGATATTGCTTAGATGTTGTATATCTATTCTGTATATATGACAATATTTTGAATTTGTCATCACTGCCCTTTTCACAGTGTGCCATAAACCAAAGAAATATATTTTTCATGATCGAGAGGGTTTTGATTTGTGTTAAGATCTTAAAGGGACAGTATACTATAAAATAGTTTTTCCCTTAATGTGATTACAATTAGTTTTTGTACCAGCTGCAGAGTATAAAATGTATGCGATTTGCTTGTTAAGGCTTCTTTGTGTATATGAATTAACTGATTTTGTGTTTTGAAGCCACAACCTAATAAAATGGTTTGAACTTCTAGGTATTATCAGATCTTATTAATTTCTCCCATTTAGAGAATATACATGCTTCTTTATCTCATATCACTCCATATACCAATCATCAATACTTGGATAGAACAATTGAAAATTAACTTTTTCTTACCTTATCTCTTCTATAACCCACTGGGAGTGTAATTTATTCTGCTTGCTGTGTTTACATAGCTTGGCCTTGAGGCCAAATATTTAAGGATAGGTGTGGATACCACAGGCTAAATAAACTATTTCAGATGCCAATGTAAGGACAATGGAAATACTTATAAAGAATTTAATACACTTCAGCAGGTAAAGTGGATCATTGTGAAACAATTAAAGGGGAGAACATTTTTGAGTAAACTGTCCCTTTAATGGTTTATCTATGAAGAACATATTTAATGTGTAAATATTATATATTGAATATTTTTAATTATAATAATGATTTGTCTTTTTATTAATTCATTCGCCTAGATTAAGTTCCCTCCTCAATCCCTCCTGTATGTGTTTGTAAATTTTCTCCTGTATCTTACAAGTCTTGTATTGTTTTATTTAAATGAATTTTATCCATGGACAGCGCTGCAGAATATGTTGGCGCTTAATAAATAAAGTATAATAATAATAATTTAGAGTTTTGTCGGTACAGACCCGCGTAGCTAATGTAGCTTTTTTTTCCTACCGCTGCTTCCAAACAATGCTGGTATTTAGAGTTTTCTGAAGGGCTGCGTTAGGCTCCAAAAAGGGAGCATTGAGCCGAATTTACCGCCACTTCAACCCTCAATACCAGCGTTGCTTACGGTAGGGGTAAACTGGCAAAAAAGCAGCGTTAAGCTCCCAACGCAGTCAGGGCCGGATTTGCCATTAGGCACAGTAGGCATGTGCCTACAGGCGCATTGCAGAGAGGGGCGCCACGGCACTGGCTGTAAAGTCAGTGTATTTAAAAAAAAAAATATATATTTTTTTTTACTTTTAAACTTTTTTTACGCCCCCTCCCTTGTCTCGTCCCTCCCACCCTGACTCCAGTCACAGTCACTCACTCTCCAGTCAGTGCCGTGGTTTGCAGATTGCAGGTTTGGAGCGGGTTTAGGGCAGGCGGCGTCACGCCCACATCACATGATTCCGGCTGCCGCCCTCAGACTCGCGGCGGGAAAGTAAAGTGAGCTGAGTGTGCTCATTGCTGCTGTCGCCAGAGCCGCCCGCCTGCCCAGTGCACGCCGTCGCCGTGGAGTGTCTTGTGGGAGACTGGCGTTAAGCCTACTGCTGTACCTCGTGCATTCTCCCCAGCCTGTATCCTCCATCATCTGCTTCCTCAGGTCATTCTCTGCTAGGCAAGATGAGGGGGGTGAGCTGCACGGCAGCCGGCTCAGCTAATGCCGCCTTGCTCATTACCTTGTGATCTGCGGGACTGACGCTGACAGTGGTCTGGAACCTGATGAGCTGTCAGGTAAGTGAGCCCTAGGCTGGTGAGATGGTATGCGGACAGTGCGGTATACGGACGGTCTAATATAGTGTGATGTATATGAGTTTTTAAGGTACCCTGGAGAGCCTGCATTGTATTATAGGGTTATATGTATACAATATATAATATAGTGTATACTAGAGTGCCACAGGGTGACATAGGTTTAACTGAATATGGTAAACTACTAGAGTGTGTGGCTATGTGTGGGGTGACTATATGTGGTATGAGATATATAGGACACACATGTGATATGTATACAATATATAGGGTACACAAGAGTGCCACAGTGTGACACAGCTTTAACTGGATATGGTAAACTAGAGTGTGAATATACTGTATGTGGTATGTATGAGATGTATAGGGTAACCTAGAGTGTGTCTCAGTATGTTATAAGGGTGTCTATATGTGGTATGTATGAGATCTATAGGGTAAGCTGGGCACAGTTAGTGTTAAATGCTCCTCCTCTAAGTCAGCTACTGTGGGTATTGGGGTGGAATGTCTTTTTCATTTTAAATGTCATTTGCCAGTTGGATTGCCTCCTGAGTTCCCATGATAAATAAAGCCAGGGAGGGACTCAAGAGGTGAAGTGGCAATCTTTTAGGAGGTGGCGTGCAGCATTGGAGCCCCTGTTTGAATGATATTCCTGGAATGTATTTTAAAATCAACAGTCCAAGGTTTAATTCTATAAGCAATATAACTGTCTCTTGCTCCTACCTCTGTCTGTCTGTCTGTCTGTCTGTCTCTCCCCTCTGTCTCTCTTTCAAGTCCACCTTTCTCTCTCCCTCCCCTCTGTCTCTCTCCCTCCCCTCTGTCTCTCTCCCTCCCCTCTGTCTCTCTCCCTCCCATCTGTCTATCTCTCCCCCCTCTGTCTCTCTCTCAAGTCCTCCTTTCTCTCTCCCCTTCTCTGTGTCTCTCTCCCTCCCCCCTGTCTCTCTCTCTCCCCCCTGTCTCTCTCTCTCCCCCCTGTCTCTCTCTCTCCCCCCCTGTCTCTCTCCCCCCCCACCTGTCTCTCTCTCTCTCTCTCTCTCTCTCTCTCTCTCTCTCTCTCTCCCCTCTCTGTCTCTCTCTCTCCCCTCTCTGTCTCTCTCCCTCTTCTCTTAATAATAATGCAGTAGTTTTGTTGGTTGCAAATATAATAGTTATATTAGTGCACATAATTTTATTATACTCTTATGTGTAAGATAAATACTACACTGGTTGGTGAATATAATGAAACACATAGTACTGACATCTGGCAAATGTCAATCAGTAATGGGATTACTAGTAGGTTCGGTACTAGAGAGATATTTTAGATGAGTGTAATACATTAGCAGAAGCAGGAAATTGTATAAATCACAGCCAAGCTGCACACATTTACATGCTCTTTGGGCAAAATTAACTAAGAAGTCTCTCCAGCCTCCTATTTCACTAATCTCTTTGTTATTCTATGAAGCTAATTCACACAAAAAAAGGAAGATATGAGAATGAGCTTTAGTAAATGCACAGGACAAAATAAAACAGACTGGTGATACTTTTTAGTGAATTTAAAATTAAAGGGTTTTGGGGGTTTGGGGTGCCCTAACTAATGATCGGGGGAGGTGGGGGGCAAAAAGGAAAAAAAAATATTAGTGCATAGAACAGATTATGCTGCATGTTGTGTGGGTCCCATACAACAAGCAGCATACTCTGTTCTATAATGTACTGTGTTGTATACTATTTGTCTAACATTTGCATATCTAACAAAATACTTATTATCCATAATCATAAAAATAATTCCTCTGTTTTTTCACTTTTTTTGGGGGGGGGGGGCAGGGGGGGGCGCTTCAGGTTTTTGTGCCTACAGGCACCTGAGATGTAAATCCGGCCCTGAACGCAGTCCCATTGTTTCCTATGGGGAAACACTTTCTAAGTCTGCACCTAACACCCTAACATGAACCCCGAGTCTAAACACCCCTAACCTTACACTTATTAACCTCTAATCTGCCGCCCCCTCTATCGCTGACCCCTGCATTACACAATTAACCCCTAATCTGCCGCTGCAGACACCGCCGCCACCTACATTATCCCTATGAACCCCTAATCTGCTGCCCCCAACATCGCCGACACCTACATTATATTTATTAACCCCTAATCTGCCCCCCCCCAACGTCGCTGCCCCCTACCGACACTTATTAACCCCTAATCTGCGACCGGACCTCGCCGCTACTCTAATAAAGTTATTAAACCCTAAACCGCCGCACTCCTGCCTCGCAAACACTATAATAAATAGTATTAACCCCTAATCTGCCCCCCCCCAACATCGCCGCCACCTAACTTCAAGTATTAACCCCTAATCTGCCGACCGGACCTCGCCGCTACTCTAATAAATGCATTAACCCCTAAAGCTAAGTCTAAACCTAACCCTAACACCCCCCTAAATTAAATATAATTTTAATCTAACAAAATAAATTAAATCTTATTAACTAAAGTATTCCTATTTAAAACTAAATACTTACCTGTAAAATAAACCCTAAACTAGCTACAATATAACGAATAATGATATTGTAGCTATTTTAGGATTTATATTTATTTTACAGGCAACTTTGTATTTATTTTAACTAGGTACAATAGCTATTAAATAGTTATTTACTATTTAATAGCTACCTAGTTAAAATAATTACAAAATTACCTGTAAAATAAATCCTAACCTAAGTTACAATTAAACCTAACACTACACTATCAATAAATTAATTAAATAAATTACCTACAATTACATACAATTAAATAAACTAAACTAAATTACAAAAACAAACACTAAATTACAAAAAATAAAAAAAAATTACAAGAATATTAGGCTAATTACACCTACTCTAAACCCCCTAATAAAATAAAAAAGCCCCCCAAAATAATAAAGGTCCCTACCCTATTCTAAATTAAAAAGTAATCAGCTCTTTTACCAGCCCTTAAAAGGGCTTTTTGCAGGGCATGCCCCAAAGTAATCAGCTCTTTTGCCTGTAAAATAAAATACAACCCCCAACATTAAAACCCACCACCCACATACCCCTACTCTAACCCACCCAAACCCCCCTTAAATAAACCTAACACTACCCCCCTGAAGATCTCCCTACCTTGAGTCGTCTTCACCCAGCCGGGCCGAAGTCTTCATCCGATGGGGCAGAAGAGGACTTCCAGACCGGCAGAAGTCTTCATCCTATCCGGGCAGAAGAGGACATCCAGACCGGCAGATATCTTCATCCAAGCGGCATCTTCTATCTTCATCCATTTGGAGCGGAGCGGAGCCATCTTCTTCCCAGCCGACGCGGATCCATCCTCTTCAACCGACGCCTACTCGGCGAATGAAGGTTCCTTTAAATGACGTCATCCAAGATGGCGTCCCTCGAATTCCGATTGGCTGTTCCGATCAGCCAATAGAATGCGAGCTCAATCTGATTGGCTGATTGGATCAGCCATTCAGATTTTTCCTACCTTAATTCCGATTGGCTGATAGAATCCTATCAGCCAATCCGAATTCGAGGGACGCCATCTTGGATGACGTCATTTAAAGGAACCTTCATTCGGCAAGTAGGCATCGGTTGGATCCGCGTCGGCTGGGAAGAAGATGGCTCCGCTCCGGATGGATGAAGATAGAAGATGCCGCTTGGATGAAGATGTCTGCCGGTCCAGATGTCCTCTTCTGCCCGGATAGGATGAAGACTTCTGCCGGTCTGGAAGTCCTCTTCTGCCCCATCGGATGAAGACTTCGGGGTGGCTGGGTGAAGACGACTCAAGGTAGGGAGATCTTCAGGGGGGTAGTGTTAGGTTTATTTAAGGGGGGTTTGGGTGGGTTAGAGTAGGGGTATGTGGGTGTGGATTTTAATGTTGGGGGGGTTTGTATTTTTTTTACAGGCAAAAGAGCTGATTACTTTGGGGCATGCCCCGCAAAAAGCCCTTTTAAGGGCTGGTAAAAGAACTGATTACTTTTTAATTTAGAATAGGGTACCTTTATTATTTTGGGGGGCTTTTTTTTTTATTAGGGGGCTTAGAGTAGGTGTAATTAGCCTAATATTCTTGTAATCTTTTTTTTATTTTTTGTAATTTAGTGTTTTGTTTTTTTTTGTAATTTTGTTTATTTAATTGTATGTAATTGTAGGTAATTTTTTTAATTAATTTATTGATAGTGTAGTGTTAGGTTTAATTGTAACTTAGGTTAGGATTTATTTTACAGGTAATTTTGTAATTATTTTAACTAGGTAGCTATTAAATAGTAAATAACTATTTAATAGCTATTGTATCTAGTTAAAATAAATACAGAGTTGCCTGTAAAATAAATATAAATTCTAAAATAGCTACAATATAATTATTTGTTACATTGTAACTAGTTAAGGGTTTATTTTACAGGTAAGTATTTAGTTTTAAATAGGAATACTTTAGTTAATAAGATTTAATTTATTTTGTTAGATTAAAATTATATTTAATTTAGGGGGGTGTTAGGGTTAGACTTAGCTTTAGGGGTTAATACATTTATTAGAGTAGCGGCGAGGTCCGGTCGGCAGATTAGGGGTTAATACTTGAAGTTAGGTTGCGGCGACGTTGGGGGGGGCAGATTAGGGGTTAATACTATTTATTATAGTGTTTGCGAGGCGGGAGTGCAGCGGTTTAGGTGTTAATAACTTTATTAGAGTAGCGGCGAGGTCCGGTTGGCAGATTAGGGGATAATACTTGTAGTTAGGTGGCGGCGACGTTGGGGGTCAGATTAGGGGTTAATAAATATTATGTAGGTGTTGGCGATGTTAGGGGCAGCAGATTAGGGGTTCATAGGGATAATGTAGGTGGCGGCGATGTGCGGTCGGCAGATTAGGGGTTAAAAATATTTATTATAGTGGCGGCGATGTGGGGGGATGTTTAGGGGTACATAGGTAGTTTATTGGTGTTTGTGTACTTTAGAGCACTGTAGTTAAGAGCTTTATATACCGGCGTTAGCCCATGAAGCTCTTAAAGGGCACTGTACCCAATTTTTTTCTTTTGTGATTCAGATAGAGCATGCAATTTTAAGCAACTTTCTAATGTACTCCTATTATCAAATTTTCTTCATTCTCTTGGTATGTTTATTTGAAAGCAAGAATTTAAGTTTAGATGCCGGCCCATTTTTGGTGAACAACCTGGGTTGTCCTTGCTGATTGGACAGCACCAATAAACAAATGCTATCCATGGTTCTGAACCACAAATGTGCTGGCTCCTTAGCTTAGATGCCTTCTTTTTCAAATAAAGATATCAAGAGAAAGAAGAAAAATTGATAACAGAAGTAAATTAAGAAAGTTGCTTAAAATTGCATGCTCTATCCGAATCATGAAAGAAAAAAATTGGGTTCAGTATCCCTTTAACTACAGCCTTTCCATGGGCGGTAGGAGTCTTGTCGGTAGAGGTGTAATGCTCACTTCAGCCAAGACTCTAAATACCGGCGTTAGGAAGATCCCATTGAAAAGAAAGACTACGCAATTGGCGTAAAGGGATCTGCAGTATGGAAAAGTCGCGGCTTGAAAGTGAGCGGTACAACTTTACCTGGCCGACTCTAAATACCAGCGGGTGGCCAAAAGCAGCGTTAGGACCCCTTAACGCTGCTTTTGACGGCTAACGCAGAACTCTAAATCTAGGCGAATGTCTCTTTGCTCTCTTTTTATTATGTGCTTGAATGAACAATAATTTTCATACTTTATTTTTGTTTAGGTTGTGACTCAGCATGGTTAACGCTAGAGACTTTAGCACGTATAGAGCAGACCATGCTGAGGAACAGTGTGTTGCTGGGAAGGATGCACGACACCATGCATACCCAGCTGCGGGTGCTGCGCTTGACTCTAGAGCGCGTTCTGCGTCTAGAGTCAATGCATGAATCAGCAGCTGGTAATGCACAGGATGATGTGGGTGATGCTGATGCCCAATAAGTGGAGGATCCAGAGATGCTCCGAGGGCGCAGATACGAATCTTCCGTCCACATGTTACTTTGTTTGTTTATTTTTATTGTTGCAATTTGGCCTTTTTGTTTTTTTTTGTTGTGCCTGTTGCACTCTTTCACCTTGTCAGATGGCTCCAATGGGGCTGTGTTGGCCCTTGTCAACTCCCTCCAAGGACTATGATACACTATGGCACCTTATCATATGGCTCCAATGGGGCTGTGTTGGCCCTTGTCAACTCCCTCCAAGGACTGTGATACACTATGGCACCTTGACAGATGGCTCCAATGGGGCTGTGTTGGCCCTTGTCAACTCCCTCCAAGGCATGTGATACACTATGGCACCTTGTCAGATGGCTCCAATGGGGCTGTGTTGGCCCTTGTCAACTCCCTCCAAGGACTGTGATACACTATGGCACCTTGTCAGATGGCTCCAATGGGGCTGTGTTGGCCCTTGTCAACTCCCTCCAAGGACTGTGATACACTATGGCACCTTGTCAGATGGCTCCAATGGGGCTGTGTTGGCCCTTGTCAACTCCCTCCAAGGGCTGTGATACACTATGGCACCTTGTCAGATGGCTCCAATGGGGCTGTGTTGACCCTTGTCAGCTCCCTCCAAGGACTGTGATACACTATGGCAACTTGTCAAATGGCTCCAATGGGGCTGTGTTGGCCCTTGTCAACTCCCTCCAAGGACTGTGATACACTATGGCACCTTGTCAGATGGCTCCAATGGGGCTGTGTTGGCCCTTGTCAACTCCCTCAAAGGACTGTGATACACTATGGCACCTTGTCAGATGGCTACAATGGGGCTGTGTTAGCCCTTGTCAACTCCCTCCAAGGACTGTTATACACTATGGCACCTTGTCAGATGGCTCCAATGGGGCTGTGTTGGCCCTTGTCAACTCCCTCCAAGGACTGTGATACACTATGGCACCTTGTCAGATGGCTCCAATGGGGCTGTGTTGGCCCTTGTCAACTCCCTCCAATCTATCTATTGGGTTTTTGTAAAGCGCGGCTATTCACCCGTAAGGGTCTCAAGGCGCTGAGGGTTGCAGTTCAGTCGAAGAGCCAGGTCTTGAGGTCCTTTCTGAACTTAGTTAGGGCGGTAGCTTGTCTGAGGTGCAGTGGGAGGGTGTTCCAAGTCTTGGCTGCCAGGTGAGAGAAGGATCTGCCTCCCGCTGTGGTTTTCCTGATGCGGGGGATGACTGCGAGGGCTTGGTCAGCCAATCGAAGTTGTCTGGCAGGGGTGTAGAAGGTAACGCGGTGGTTCAAGTATTCGGGACCGATGTTGTGGAGCTCCTTGAATGCGTGGGTGAGAAACTTGAAGGTTATTTTTTTTTGATGGGGAGCCAGTGCAGGTCCCGCAGGTGTCTGGTGATGTGGCATTGATGAGGGATGTCGAGGATTAGTCTGGCCGTGGCGTTCTGGATGCACTGTAGTCTCTTTTGGAGCTTGATGGTGGTGCGCTACCATAGTCCAGTCGGCTGCTGACGAGGGCGTGAGTGACAGTCTTCTTGGTCTCAGTTTGGATTCATTTGAAGATCTTTCACAGCAGGTGAAGTGTGTGGAAGTATGCAGAAGAGACGGCGTTGATTTGCCAGTCCATGGAGAGCGATGAGTCCAGGATGACGCCTAGATTTCATGCATGGTCAGTGGGGGTTGGAGGGTGTCCGAGGGCTGTGGGCCACCAGGAGTTATTCCAAGTGGATGTGGTGGGACCGAGGAGGAGGACTTCAGTCTTGTCTGCGTTCAGCTTTATGTAGTTGACTGCTGTCAGCCCTTCATGGACGTTTCTCTTGGCGGTGGTGGGGTCACTGGTGAGTGAGATGATTAGCTGGGTTTCGTCGCCGTAGGAGACGATGTTGAGGTCGTGTCGTTGGGCAATGACGGCGAGAGGGGCCATATAGATGTTGAATAGGGTGGGGTTCAGCGAAGATCCTTGGGGTACACCGCAGCTGATTTCTGTGGGCTTGGAGGTGAAGGGTGGGAGTCTAACTTTCTGGGTTCTGCCGGTGAGAAAGTAGGTGATCCATTCCAGGGCTTTGTCGCGTATGCCGGCATCGTGTAGTCGGTTGCAGAGGGTGAGGTGGGAGACAGTGTCGAATGCAGCTGAGAGGTCTAGGAGCATGAGGGCGGCGGTCTCTCCTCGGTCGAGTAGGGCGAGGATGTTGTCTGTGGCGGCGAGGAGGGCGGTCTTGGTGCTGTGGTTGCTCCTGAAACCGAATTGGGAGGGGTCCAGGGTGTGGTTGGCTTCGATGTAGTCAATGAGTTGTGCATTGATGGACTTCTCAATGACTTTGGCCGCAAAGGGGAGCAGAGAGATTGAACGGTAGTTCTTCGTATCATTGGGGTCAGCTGTGGGTTTTTTCAGTAGGGGTTTTAATTCTGCGTGCTTCCAATCATCCGGGAAGGTGCCAGTTTCGATGGATCCAAGGACTGTGATGTACTCTTTCACCTTGTCAGATGGCTCCAATGAGGCTGATTTATCAATATGACTTTTTGTAACGTTATCTTATTTCTTTATGTTTTATGACATAATAATAAAATAAATGTCATTAATATATTATTTGTCCTCTTTATTCATATCATTTATTAAAATCTATATTTTAGGTGGTTAATCCTGAAAGGGACATGAAACACAATCTATTTTCTCATTTATGTCTAACATACGATTTTTAATTAATTTTCTTTCCATAAATTCTAGAATTTGCTTCAGTCTCTTTGTATCATTTGTTTAAGGAGCAGCAGGGCACTACTGGTTTCTAAATGAACACATAGGTGAACCAATGACAATAGGTATATATATATATATGTAGCCACCAATCAGCAGTTACCACATCGTATTTTTCTGCTCTTGAGATTACCTCTAAACACATTTCATCAAAAGATTAAAATTAAATTTGAAAATGAAGTTCAAATTGCAATGTCGTACATAATCGTATAACATAAAATGCTTGCTAAATAGTTAATAATCCTCCGATTCTAATTAAATATATCCTTATTACGGACAATAATAATAATAATTTCATATATCACAGTATTACGTTATCTAGCATGACATTCATAGATAACAATATAGCACATACTAGTTTTTAAAATATAAATACGTTTCTTATTGACATGCAAAGATGTAAAATTAGTCCTCGGATTGGATGCCATTTTCAATCGATCTCAGATGCGCCTTTGATTGTCTGACGTTGTTACACGATCTCGGATGCGCCATGTTGCTTAAGACGTCACATGCCACGCTGTAAAATGAGTCCTTGTATTGGCTGACGTTTTTACGCGACCTTGGATGCGCCTTTGATTGGCTGCCATTGTTACGTGATCTCGGATGCGCCATGTTGCTTAAGACGTCACATGCCACGCTGTAAAATGAGTCCTTGTATTGGCTGATGTTTTTACGTGATCTCGGATGCGCCTTTGATTGACTGACGTTGTTACGCGATCTCGGATGCGCCATGTTGCTTGAGATGTCACATGCCAAGCTGTAAAATGAGTTATTGGATTGGATGCCGTTTTTTATGCGATCTTGGATGTGCCTTTGATTGGCTGACGTTTTTACGTTATCTCGGATGCGCCATGTTGCTTAAGACGTTGCATGCCAAGGTGTTAAATCCGTCTGATTGGATTACATTGTCCCGCAATATTTGATTTTGCATGTAACCCACGTTTGTGAATGAGCAGACAAGTTTAAAACCATGACAAGTATGGATTGTGTCAATCATGTACATTGTTGAACCATAGCTGATAAAGAACACAAAAATCTCTTTTGTTGGCTGTCTTGTTGAAGAAACGAATAAAAGCAAAATGTTTTTCATGCATAATATATATTGAGGCAAGGTCAAATCCATGAATATACTCCATCTTGTTTAATATGTTTGTCAACAATATTTTCCTTTTTATAAATAATTACTGTGTTGTGTTTAATTTTCTACATATCTAATTCCTAAAGATGCGCTATTGTATTTGAATCAAGTAATCAATATGCATTGACCTTTATCATATGCTAAATATATGAGATGCCTACTTATTCTAGATGTTATGTCCTGGTCTTTTTTCTTAAAGGGACATTATACACTCATTTTTTTGTAGCATATATGTTTTGTAGATGATCTATCTATATAGGCCATACTGTTTTTAAAATGTATAGTTTTGCTTATTTTTAAATACCATTGCTGTGATTTTTTGACTCCTAACCAAGCCCCAAAGTTTGATGTGAATACCATCAGCTACCTCCTATTTTTGTATAGGGTCTTTTCATATGCAAAAGAAGGGGGAGGGGGAGTGTCTTATTTCCCACTTGCAATGGGCTTTCCAGCTAACTTTTCAACATAGCTAAACTGAGAGTTACTAAGTAAGTCTTTAAACCGTTTTATCCTGGATTTTTATATCAGTATCTGTGCATCTTGTTCTTTATAGTAGTGTCTATTACATGCAGTTCTATGAAAATGAGTGTATACTGTCCCTTTAATGTAAATGCTCAGTATTGTGTCATGTATGACTTCCACATTGTCAATCTCCAAATATATTACTGTGAACATATATTTCTAATGTAACTCTTAAAAGTACATGAAACCATATTCCTTCTAAATGAAATGTCTTTCTTAAATAATTCAAACACTATAATGTGTCAATCTCCAAATATATTACTGTGAACATATATTTCTAATGTAACTCTTAAATGTACATTAAACCATATTCCTTCTAAATGGAATGTCTTTCTTAAATAATTCAAACACTATAATGTATCTTTAAGAAAATAGACTTTATTTAACACGTCGATAGAAATATGGCTTAGTATCGTATTCAAATATTTTCTTGTTTGAACAATTACGTGTAGATATACCAACAATCCCTAAGGATTAGTATATGCTAGCATATGTTCTTGTTTAAAGGGACAGTCAAGTCAAGCAAAACAGTAATGATTTAAATCTCAAAAAATGCAATTTTTATAAAATATATCTCAAACGTTTATCAACAATTTATCTTAGTTCTCTTGGTATTCTTAGTTGATAGCTAAACCGAGGAGGTTCATCTGCTCATTTCTTCGAGCTTGAAGAGTGCATCTAATCTGAATGCATTTTACCCACTAGAGGGCATTATTTTTGTGTTTCATATAGAAAACATTGAGCTCATGCAGTATAGTTAGCCTGGATTAATCAGTGATTGGCTGAAATGCCGGTCTGTCAAAAGAACAGAAATAAGTGGTCATTTTTCAGAGGCATAGATACAAGGTTAATCACAGAATTAAAACGTGTATTTCTGTACGTGTTGTTTTTGCAAACTTGATAATGCGTAATAAAGTGTTTTCTTTGTAACCAACAATAATTAATGTTATGACTGTCCCTTTAAGCTGTGTTGTTGGCATCAAAACAGTGAAATGCCATCATGTATAATTGTAATGGTCATTTTGTTTGAGATTAGGGAAACAGTTTGGACATCACATCACAAAAACCAATCAATGTAATGAACAAGGATATGTACTGTATGTGATGATGTGGTCTCCACACACTTATAAAACACACTCTGCAAACAATCTGCCTCCATGGACCCGGTCCCATAGAAGCAGATTATATACAGAGTGTGCTCCACAAGTGTAGGAAGACCACATCATCACATACCTATCTATTAATCATTAAACAACTATATATATATATATATATATATATAAACTTACTTCCTCTTCTTTCCCCTCTTCCCATGAGACTAAGAATCTGGGGGGCAACTGCCCCCTTCCACGAGTTCTCATCAGAGATGTTTGGGGAAGAGGGGAAGGAG
This sequence comes from Bombina bombina, assembly GCF_027579735.1. Lineage (NCBI taxonomy): Eukaryota > Metazoa > Chordata > Amphibia > Anura > Bombinatoridae > Bombina > Bombina bombina. The sequence goes on from NC_069500.1 coordinate 863,022,198, forward strand.
GAGTACTGGGATCACCCGGCTGAGGAGGAGATTGAGGATGAGATGGAGGAGATTGAGGATGAGATGGAGGAGGGCCAGGAGCAGATGGTCCAGCAGCAGATGGCCCAGGATCAGATGGCCCAGCAGTAGATGGTGCGTTATGCGCCTCCCGGACCTGCAATATATCTTTCAGAGTAAGCAAGATCTCTCTTTGGTCTTGGCGAAGCTCTCTTTGGTCTAGTCGAATCTCATCAATTGCTTCGGTCAGATGGATTCTGGTTTCCACCTGTTCCCTCTGGGAGGCACACATCTCTTCCACAAAATCTCTTAATATCTACAGCTCTGCTATCTCCTCCTGAGGGGCTGCTGGTGCACGGCGGGCTGCTGGTGCAGGAGGGGCTGCTGCAGGGATCTCTTCTGCAGTGGGGGCTTCTTCAGAGGATGAGGATAGAGGGATGTCTTCCATGTCTCCCCGAGGTGGCGATTCATCTGCACCACTCTCATACTCTGTATATTGTAAAAAGAAAGAAATCGAGATATTAGCAGAGTTCCAAATAAAGATATAAATCCTTTTTTTTACCAATGTGATGGCTTTTCGTGAAATGCAACTTTCGCAAGGTAATTGTGAATGCGTTTATGTAATAATGTCTAAAAAAGCGTAATTGCGTTAATCATATCCTTAAATACATTCTTTATTTTTGATGTAAAGAGATTATTAAATGAGCTTACCGGAAGATGAGAGTGGCAGGTTCCCGGTAATGACTCCTCCGATACCGACTATGGCCACCTCGGAGATGCTGGGACGCAACATTTCCTCCCTACGGGAATATTCCACAATCAATTCAGGACCGCCACCGGTCCCTGTTAGATATTGGTTCTCCCTCGAGAGTTTTCTTTTGAGTTCCATTTTGCAGTCCCGGTAGCGATGCTGTATGGACTTGACATCCCTGTTATGGACCCCCACTGCATTAATGGCATCCCTGATCTCCAGTCATAGCTTCCTCTTCTCCCTAGGGGTGGCCTTCTGAGCCTGCAGCCTCCTAGCCCTCTCCATATAAGCCTCCTTCTCATCCATAGTATATCTGGCCTCCCTAGTCAGCTTGGCTTTCCCCTGTGATGTGAGCCTCTGTTTCCCGGGCTGTGAAGCTCTACACTGCACGCCACTGGGCCCAGCCACTTCTTCATCTTGAACAAAGTGGCCGGGTCCACCCACCGCTTCCTCCCCCCTTCCTGTCCCCCTTCCTGTCCCCCTTCCTGTCCTGTTCCTCTCCCTCTCACCCTCCCCCTCTCCCTACCCCTCTCCTGCCTTACCTCCTGCCTAACTTCCTCTACAATCTCTACTCTGACCTCCTGCCTAATCAGCTCTAATAGCTGCGGGCAAATCTGCCCCCTAGCCCAACATCCCAACATACTCAAACACAAAGTGAATGTGCCCAAATGAAAGGGGGTCAAAATAAATAACAAAAATGCACAAGTGCTCAAAGTTTGAAAGGGATATAAATAAAAGATGGTAAGGAGTATTAAACAGACAAAAATGTAGAAAAAGACTAAAATGAGGATATGTAAACAAAATCTAACTATGGGATGGGTATGGGATGAAAGGGAATGGGGTATGGAGTGTAGTAGGAGAATGCTCCAGCAACACAGTCAAAGAAGCATGCTTGTAGCGTGCTTATATACCCTATGTAAATGTTTAATGATGTACCAGTTTGCAAAGTAAAGTATGTTCAGGTGTGCTTTGTTAGTAATTAGTATGTGTGCAATGTATATTAGTTGTGTGAATTTGTGCATGCTCATATTGAGTTAGTATTTGTGGAATGTGTATAATGCGATGATGTCATAGTGATCATTTTGAATAACATTGTCCAAAAGTATTATCTGTAAATGTAAATGGTGATTTGTGATGGTGTTGTATTTGTGAAGTGGTGTAAATGTTTCTTTGTACTAATGTTCCATAATCTTAAATGCAAATGTTTTGTATGTGCAAATCTTTTTTCGTGTTGTTTTGTTTTGTGTTGCAAGATCGTAAGGTATTTATGTATTCCTTGTTTAGTGTAAATGTTGTTTATTCTTTTTCTTTTCCGATCCTGAATGTGTAATGCGTATGTGCTATTTTGCATGATTGTTGTTTGTACATTTGAGCTTTGTTTTTGTTGTGCATTATTCCGTATACGTAATATGACAGAGCAGTGTGTATTTCTCGCGAGATCGAGTGTTAGCTGAAAAATCTGTGCTTCTTTCATTTATCATTGATTTCTATGGGAGAATGTTTAACGCTGCCGTGATTACGCGTAGAAAATAATTACCTCAGTATTAGAATAATTACAAATCCACATTTGTAATTATTCTAATACTGAGGTAATTAATTGACGAGGACTCTGTAAAAGGATGCTTTAAAGTACTATGTTTGGATTTGTAGATTCCCGATATGTTGCCAAACAACTGAGTATCGGCAAGCAACCTGGGTAAATTAACCTTCAGATCACTCAAAAATAGCAATAAGTCATCTGCATATAGTAGAAGTGTTAGGTTCTGCCCCCCTACTTGTATTGCTGCCAGATTTTGGTGCTGTAGTATTGCCAAGGGTTCCAGAGCAATATTGAAGATGAGCGGGGACAGTGGGAAGCCCTGCCTTGTGCCCCTATATAAATAAAACCTTTGGAAAGAGTATTATTAATGATTATAGATGACATAGGATAATTATAAATTAAACAAATAAAACAAATTAGATAGTCCCAGCTAATATAATCGAAGTCTTTCTCAGCGTCAACTGTTAATAGCGCGAGATCAGTATTACTGCTAATTTTACTATTGTTAAATTTATTCCAAAAGAAGTTTAGTACCAACAGTACTCTGCGCATATTTTTTACTGGGTTTATGCCAGTCATAAAACCAGTTTGGTTTTTGTGTATTATATTCCCTAAATGAGGTTTGAGTATTTTAGCTATGATAGATTTTAAGAGTTTGTAATCATAATTCAATAAAGAAATTGGTCTATATGAAGTAGGTCATTCTGGATCTTTCTGTTTTTTCAAGATTAAAGTAATATTCAAGGCTGCAAAATAAGTTGAGCATCTGGTATTATCTGAAAAATAGAACTTGTATAATTTCTTAAGTATAGGAGTAATTTGCTCCTGAAGCACTCTATAAAATTCTAGAGGGAGCTGGTCTGGGCCAGTGGCTTTATTTAATTTTGCAGCCTTAATACCGTCTACAATTTCCTGAGTTGAAATAGGCAGATTAAGGTCAGTCATTATTTCTTGCGATATTTTAGGTATTTTGAGATTCTGCCAAAATGTTTCTTTCTTCTCTAAATCAATCTCCTCAGCTTTATATAGCTCTTGAAAGAACGTATAGAAGACTTTTTCAATATCTGCCTTATCTGTATATCTGTATTTGTCTTTCCTAATAGAGGTGATATCATTTCTAGATGAGGGGTTAGTGATTCTAGCCAAAAAGTCTTTGATCTGCCCACATGACCTCCATATATAGCCTTTAGCTCCTCAGTAGCTGTTTTTTGTTTAATATATAATAATAATATAATAATATATCCCTTTGAGTTTTAGAGTTCACATATTTCAGCCACAAACACTTAGTAGGATTTGCTATATAGGCATTATATGAATTTTTAACCTCGTTTGACAGTTGTGATTCTTTTTGCTCAAATTTTTTTTTCTGTTGACTTAGATAAGCTTTGATTCCCCCCGTAGCACAGCTTTAGCCGATTCCCCAAATATTTCTATTTTCTCCAAATGCCCAGAATTGAAGTTAGAGAAATCTCTCCATTTCCCCCTTAACCAGTTTTGAAAGTTAGTGTTGTTAGATGTCTGGATAAATGTACTATGTTGTTATCCGACTGGGAGGCTCGGAGATCAAAACTCAATGAAATAATGGCATGATCCGATATTACTATGTCATCTGCTTTTGGGTTTAAACCGAACATGAGTTCTGAAACTATCGACTATTATGGATTGTAATATCAAGAATTTGATAACGGCCATCTATGTCAATCTCACTGGCCTTTTATGAGCTTCAATCATAAAAGGATTTAACTTTCTGTAATATCTCAGAAAAATAATCTTAACAAATTTAAAAATAACTGGTCTAGGTTTCTGGTTGCCCTCTACAATCCCTCTAATTGCTCCTATTCTATGGGCTCTTTCAATCTGAAATGTTGGGGTTGGGGATTGTATTTGTAGCAATTGTGGAAGCGTAATCGAGACAAAATGCATTATATCCTGGAACTCAGCTGTTTCAGGAAGGCCAATGATTTTGAGATTATTCCGCCTGGAGCGGTCCTCCAGGTCCTCTATTCTAGCTTACAATGTGGATATCATATTACTCTGGGCAATCAGATTGGGTTCTTGCACATTGATCTTATCTTCAAGGTCTGAGACCCTTGTCTCTACTTCTACTTGTCAAATTTCATTTGTGAGGCCATTTATTTCTGTCTTGATTTCTCGTTTAACTTGATCTAATTGAGGGGTAATTATTTTTGCAATCTCAGACACCAGTTCAGACATAACAAAATTAGTTAATGCAGGAGCACTTCGATCCCGCATGATTTCAGAGCTGTAATCAAGATTCTTGCTACCTTTTTTATCTTTCTGTTTTGGTGGCATGATTGGGGAGCAGCTTTTTGCTTGAGCTATATATCTTTCCATGGGCCCTTCCCTAGAGGGGCAGATTATACAAAATATTCAAACCCCTTTCGCATATAGTGAATAAGTAAGTAACAATCAGAGGCTACTAGCTGGTGGTTTAACCTGGCAGCTTGCGGTCTCGGCTGCTGCGGCTTGAGCGCTAAGCAAAGCGTGTGCGGCTGCTTCCTGCTCATCCGATCTACGCCACCCCTGCTAGGATGTGACTGGTGTAAAAGGGCCAGATGTGCCGAGTCTGGCAAGGGGAGCCTCTTTCGACATCGTCCCCTTCTGATGATCCGATGATCCGTATCCCGCAGTACCGAATTGGCCACTTCTCCGGGGATCCGACTGTGGGTCTTGAGTGCCAGTTATCAGCTGATGTAAGTATTCAGGGACCGCAGGGTTTGCCCATCCCCTGATTAGCAAGGCAGTTGTGGTTTGGCTTGAAAGGCTGTTAGTGGCCAACTGGTAAATCTAAGCTTCAGTGCCCAGGAAACACAGAGTGGATCTTGGATTGATGCCTGCTATTCCGAAGCTGCATATGACGGTAAGTAGAGGAGTTGCTTCAGCCACAAAGCCTCACTAGGCAAACAGGACTTCCACATCAAGGACCAAGAGATCCACTGTCCGGGCCGGTTACAATGCCGGCCAAGGCACGCTATGATGAGGGGGATAGTAAGCAACTCGTTCACAGCGAGACACAGTGCTTCAGCGTCTTACTCGCTCTTCCCCAAACCGGAGATCCATGGTCCAGACTCAGGTCCGCAATGTCTAGTTTAATTTTAACCAGAACCAGGCTCTTGTTACCATGGTTCTGGACCATTATGATTTTTTGTTTGGTTCTAAAGCCCAGAAGACCTCTTTGTCCCGTAAGAAAGAATTATGGAGAGCAATAGCCAAAAATCGGTGGAACATTGTCGGAAACGCTTCTCGGACTTAAAGAGGATTCTGAAGGCCAAGTTAGCCAGGGAGAAGTCTGCACGTGGTACAGGTGGTGGCGCTGCATATGTTACAGAGCTTTCTTTGTATGAAAATCTACTGATGGAGAAGTTGGTGGAGAATATGGCGCAGGGTCTGGACGAGGTCGGACACAATACAGACGAGTTGACAGGTATTACACTTGTATTACATGTGTTAATCATTTCGCACATATTTTGGAGTTTAAATAATGGTTAGGCGTTTAATTTTCTTACATTAATATATTAAGTAATATTTATTTTTCTCTTTTAAACCAATATGTTTTACAGCATCTACTAGTGTTGCTGCCTCACAGGCATTGCCGGTCATTATTCTGACCAAGTCCAGCCACAGCTTCTCCTCTGCAGCGACACTGTCTGATATCATGTGCAGCACCCCTGAAGCAGGTGTTGGACAAACCACAGGTACAGTATGCCTGTTAATTAAATATTTAGTTTAATTAAAATGTTATTATCCTTATGATTTAAATAGGATTTTTAACATTTAAATTTAATTTAATATACCTTTTTTATTTTAGTGGAAGTAGCAAGGGCTATGGGACCACCTCCAACCTCTTCCATATCCTCCTCAGGTAACAAAATCAAGAAAACACCTTAATGTTCTAAATGTATTCCCTTAAAGGGACAGTCAATGCCATAATATTTAAATTGACTTACTCAAGTAAATCACTGTATGAAACAACACTGTTAAATTACATCTGTGATTGACTAGTAGCTTAACCTCTGCAAACATCCCCCTTATTGCAGATAAAACATTATTAATATAAAATTATTGGTTATGCAAATCTGTTTAATGGTTAGTAACATAGTAACATAGTAGATAAGGTTGAAAAAAGACTGAAGTCCATCGAGTTCAACCTATACAAATCTAAAATACTTACAAAAAGCTCCAGTTAAGCTTAAATAACCCCATTAAAATGTGACCCATTTAATACTAGCAATCATATCCATGAATTTTGTTTATATACAGAAATTTATCCAGACTATTTTTAAATGTATCTATGGTTTTGGCATTCACTACCTCCTTTGGTAATGAGTTCCACAATTTTATTGCTCTTACAGTGAAAAAACGTTTCCGTTGCAGGAGATTAAATCTCCTTTCCTCCAACCTTAAATTATGACCTCTTGTCAGAAACAATTTTCTTGGAATAAACAGAGCTTCTGCCATCTCTGTATATGGGCCTTGAATATATTTATATAAAGTAATCATGTCACCTCTCAAGCGCCTTTTTTCTAAAGAAAACAGACCCAGTTTGGCTAGCCTCTCCTCATAGGTTAATTTCTCCAATCCCCTTATTAGCTTTGTGGCCCTTCTCTGAACTTTTTCTAGTTCTGCAATATCTTTTTTAGCAATCGGTCCCCAGAACTGCACTCCAAAGTCAAGGTGAGGTCTTACCAGGGCTTTATATAATGACAGAATTATGCTTTCCTCCCTTGAATCAATGCCTCTTTTAATACAAGCTAGTATTTTATTAGCCTTTGAAGCAGCTGCCCTGCATTGTGCACCCATCTTTAGCTTGTTATCTATTACTACTCCCAAATCCCTTTCCTCCTGTATTTGGCTAAGTCTTGTCCCATTTAAAAAATACGTAGCCTGCTTATTTTTACTTCCAAAATGTAGAACCTTGCATTTTTCCGTATTAAATCTCATTTTCCATTCACTTGCCCATAGTTCTAATTTTAGCAAATCCCTTTTTTTGGCAAAAAGTTTGTCCTCTTTACTTAACTTAGTATCATCTGCAAAAATAGAGATGTCGCTATTTAATCCTTGCTCCAAGTCATTTATAAAAATATTAAAAAGAACAGGGCCCTGTACTGATCCCTGGGGGACGCCACTGATTACCTTTGTCCAATCTGAGTATGATCCATTTACTACTACTCGTTGCTCCCTATCTTTTATCCAGTTATTTATCCATGAGCTAACATTTTCAGCTATTCCCAGTCCCTTAATTTTGTGCATTAATTTCTCATGTGGCACTGTATCAAATGCCTTTGCAAAATCTAAGTATATCACATCAATGAGTCAATGCTTTTATATACCTTTATAAAACATAACAAATTGAGAGTTGTCTGTCATGCCAACATAGATGTAAAAGAAGATTTGGAGATTAGTGAGAGGAGCAAATAATATCAGGTGTGACAGTGTGTGTCAATCTTGTGTTGGAGCATGTAAAGAGTTAATCAATCATTAGGAGCAATGTAAGTTTAGAAGAGAAAAGGGTGTGGTGAAAAACACAAAATAATTTATTTCAAGATTTGGATAGAGCATACAATTTAAACAAATGTATAACTAACTTCTATTATCAATTGTGTTTAATTATCTTATTATCCTATGCTGAAGGAAAAGCATTGCAATACTGGCAGCTAGCTGTACACATATAGTTACACAATCACAAGAGACAAATGTGTGCAGGCAACAACCATCAAATAGCTCCCACTAGTGTAGGATATGTGCGTATTTATATTTCAAAAGGACATACCAAGAGAACGAAGCACACTTGAAAATAGAAGTGAATTAAAAAGTGTATTAAAATAACATTCACTATCTGAATCATGCATGTTTAACTATGACTTTCCCATAACATTAAATATAAACCAAGGAATTCTAAAAATGCTTTCAAATTTCGATTTGAAATATTATAAAATTGTTATTTAAAGGGTCTTAAATTTACATTCTCTATCTGAATCATGCAAGTTTCATTTTCACTTTCATATCACTTTAATCTTTCCCTTGAAATTACATGTGATTATAATATTTGTATTTCCAATCGATATGGAATGTGCTCATCATCTCTCCGAGGAGCTCACTGTAACTATGCAAGAGATAGGGGAAACTGTATGAGGAATCGGATGAGTTTGTGGGTGACTTCCTGTATCAGGAATCTGATGAGCAGGAAAGCTCACTAGAAACTGCAGCCCCCGCTGCTCTTGGCCCTGCTGCTTCTGCCCCTGAACATCAGATTCATCCAGAAGATGCAGCAATGCACAAGATGGTCGATCTGGGGAGGCAGTACAGGGCTGATCACCAGGAGTTGCATGGGGCATTAAAGGGACAGTATACATTCATTTTCATATAACTGCATGTAATAGACACTACTATAAAGAATAAGATGCACAGATACTGATATAAAAATCCAGTATAAAATGGAAGCTTTCAGTTTAGCTCTGTTGAAAAGGTAGTTGGAAAGCCCACTGCAAGTGGGAAATAAGACACTCCCCCTTCTTTTGCATATGAAAAGACCCTTTACACAAACAGGAGCAAGCTGGAGAAGGTAGCTGACGGTATTCAAATAAAACTTTGGGGCTTGGTTAGGAGTCTGAAAATCAGAGCAATGTTATTTAAAAATAAGCAAAATTATACATTTTTAAAAAAAACAAAAAACTTTATGGGCTTTATAAATAGATCATCTACAAAACATTTATGCAAAGAAAAAATAAGTGTATAATGGTCCTTTAAGATTATATGTTCAGCAACAGGGGTAGATACTAGAGAGGGGCATAGAATTAGATAGGGACAGATTAGCTTTAGATAGGCAGAGATTGTTAATAGATAGGGAGAGGTTAGAATTAGATAGGGAGAGGTTAGCTGTAGACAGTGCCAGGGTAGCTATAGATCAAAGGAAGTTGGAGCGTAGGGAGAGGGCAGACACAGACGTTAGGACTTTTAATACAAACCTATTCCTATTGATTAAGGGGACCCTGAATGAGTTGAGGTCTGCAAGGGAGAGATCACCTCCGCAATCTCCCCCTGCCTCTAAGAGGTCAAAAGAATAGACAATTCTTTTTTTTTGGATATATATGTATGTATAATATGTATTTATTTCTTTATTTTGTCTTATGCATGTAAGAAATGCTTATATTTGTTTTTCTTATTTTAGATTATCATGCATTAAATGATTTTCTTGGTTTCTTTATTTGTTTGTTTTGATTATATTTACATACTCCATTGTTTTAAAATGCTTGTTGTTCGAATTCAATACATGGGCCAGATATACTTTGATCTGTTTATTAAAGGGTCAATCTACACCAGAGGTGTTATTGTTGAAAAGAATAGATAATCCCTTTATTAACCATTCACCAGTTTTGCATAACCACTTCTATTAAAGGGACATGAATCCCAAATATTTATATCACCTTTGGAATTTACTTATATTATTTATTTAGCTTTCTTCTCTTGTTATCCTTTGATAAAAAACATATGTAGGTAAGCCCAGGAGCAGAAAATAATATAGGTTTGAGCTGCTGATTGTTGGCTGCATATATATATACCGATTGCCATTGGCTTACCCATGTGTTCAGTTAGAAACCAGTAGTGCATTGCTGCTCCTTCAACAAATGATACCAAGAGAATGAACCAATTTTGATAGTAGAAGTAAACTGGAAAGTTTTTTAATATTTTATGTTCTACCTAAATCATGAAAGAAAATCTTTGTGTTTCATGTCCTGTTAATATACTTTTTACCTCTGATTACCTTGTATCTAAGCATCTCCTGACAGCACTCTGATCACATGACATTTCATTTATAATCTATTGCCTTGCATATTAGCCAATTAGTGCAGTGTCTTCCACAAGCAACGTGCGTGATCACAATGTTATTTATAAGGCTCACATGAGCAATAGCACTCCCCTGTTGTGAAAACCAAATAAAACAGCATGTGATAAGAGGCACCATTCAAGTACTTAGATATTAACATATGAGCCTACCTAGGTTTATCTTTCAAATAAGAATACAAAGAGAACAAAACACATTTGAAGAAAAAGCTAAATAGGAATGTTGCTTAAAATTACATGCCCTATCTGATTCATGAAGGTTTAATTTTGACTATACTGTCCCTTTAAAATTCCCAAACATGAGAGATTAAAACCATGTTACAAATATATTTTGCATTTCAAACTATTTTGCTGATTTATGTCTGCACAAATATATTGACAATCCAAGAAACACTTTAGAATGAAAAACAGTGTCAAGTGTGCAATAAAGAAGCTTTATTTGAAGATATTTTTTTCAAGATATGTTTTGACAAACTTTGAAAGTCAATAATTGCAAGATAGCCAAAATGAACCTATTTTGGTCAAAAGCAATACAGTAAAATAACATTACAAAAATAAAAATACCGGTATGTACAACAGTCAATAATTACACCTTTATTGGCCAAATTCCGCCTGAATATAGTCAGCTCGATTTTGGACTCCCGTTGCATCATTTTGCTCTAACGGTGCAAAATGATCATCATACTCAGGGACATCCAAGTTCTCAAAATCTATATTAGGCATGGTAATGGCAATGTTGTGTAGCATACAACATATAAGGAATATGAGTGAGACTTTTTATAGGGCATATTGAAGGACTTCACCGGAGCTGTCCAAACAGCGGAAACAGCTCTTCAATACACTAAATGTACGCTCTATCACACATCTTGTGGAAATGTGAGTCTCATTGTATCACACTTGTTCTTCTGTAGTCTGTTATTAATGGGTGTGAACAGCCACGGAAAACATGAATATCCAGAATCTCCTGCGTAAAATAAATAGACAATTGATATTAGCAATCTGAATAAATTAATCCTATAATATACATATATGAATTGTTATAAGAGATATTTACCTAGTAGAATCCCCTCTGGCATTTGTCCCTCCTTGGAACCGATCATATATGGCCGAATTCCGGAGGGTGAAGGAGTCGTGGCTATGTGTGTGCAATCTATCGCCCCCAATATTTTTGGCATCCCAGCAAGTTTGTAGAACTGGAGCTTTACATCATGCTACTCCTCTGGTGTTTTGGGGAAATGGACATAATGTACTAGCTGTTGGTGAAAGGCATTAAGAACCACCTTCAGATGACGGGAGAAGGTTGCCTGGCTCATACCAACGGCTAGACTTGTCACAGCTTGGAAGGATCCAGCTGCCAAGAAATATAGGACCAATAGTAACTTCACCAACACAGTTAGTGGTTCCAGAGAGTCTTTGATTTCCAGATAGCGTCAATAGAGTTCCAGAGTCTCTCAATAGAAACCCTATTGAGCCGGAATCGAATAATCACCTCTCTATAACTGAGGGCATGGAGGCCAATTTTAGGTAAGAAAACCTTCAGGACTCTTTGGCGTCTTCGTTGATGCTCCGTGACTTGAATCATCAACCGCCTTGCTCGGCATAAAGGCAGGATTCGGAAATGAATTATAGTCACTATATCCATTGTTCAGAACTATCTCTCAATACAAACAGTATGTAACTGAACTATTCTGTGTAGTTAGCAACACCTTTTATAATGCTAAGTTCACCAGCTGTAAATGAAGGTGGAAGAGCCATATTGATGGCTGCAATTACAGTAATTACTGCTGCACCACACATTACTATTTAAGTGTAGACCAGTTTATGACTGTGGGGTTTTCTAAGGAGTTTGATTACTGCGTCGTGTATGGAGCATAAAGATGTGTGTTAGAGGTTGATTTATTCTGGTCATCGATATGTCTGTTTATGTGATCTGTACTTTTAATTAAATGCTAACATCCTTAGAATAACAATTTTATAAACATTTTAAATTTGTTTTATCATAGTGTATAACCCATCGTATGGAACCACCTCCAAGTTGACAAGCTGTAAAAGCAGGTGGAAGCGCCATATTAATTGCTGCAATCACACCAATTACTTCTGCGCCACACATTACTATTTAAAGGGACAGTAAACACCAGAATGTGTGTTGTTTAAAAAGGTAGATAATCCCTTTATTACCCATTCCCCAATTTTGCATAACCAACACAGTTATAATAATATACTTTTTACCTCTGTGATTACCTTGTATATATGCCTCTGGAAACTGCCCCCTTATTTCAGTTCTTTTGACAGACTTGCATTTTTAGCCAATCAGTTCTGCCTCCTAGGAGCTTCACGTGCCAGAGCTCAATATTATCTATTTGAAACACATGAACTAACACCCTCTAGTGGTGAAAAACTGTCAAAATGCTTTCAGATTAGAGGCAGTCTTCAAGGTCTAAGAAATTAGCACATGAACCTCCTAGATTTAGCTTTCAACTAAGAATACCAAGAGAACAAAGCAAAATTGGTAATAAAAGTAAATTGGAAAGTTGTGTAAAATTACATGCCCTGTTTAAATCATGAAAGTTTTTTTTTTTACTTTACTGTCCCTTTAAGTATAGACCAGTTCTTTCCCAAATATGATTTAGAAAGAGTATACTATTTTAATCAACTTTCTATCTGACTTATTATCTAATACTCTTCATTCTCTTGACTTTTATTATCTGCTACCCTTCATTCTCTTGATACCTTTGCTGAAAGATTTCTAGGAATCAGGGTGTACCCTAAACATAGTAGACATCTATTACTGTAACATGAGACCTGCATTTAACCATATTGATATGTTTATGTACACATAAAATCAAAGGGACATGAATCATTTTTATTATACTTCATTATTCAGATGGTTCATTAAAATACTCCTTCCGCGTCCAAAACGTATCGCAAACATTTCTGTGTTTTCAGACTCCTATTAATTTCTATTTCATTCGCAGCCACAGAGGTGGCGGTTTAAAGAATTGGTACGCTGCGTCGGAATAGACGCGAGCATACATGTTGAATGTTTGATAAATTGGTGAGAGGGTCAAATACAGTTGAATGTCAAGGTGGATCATCAGTAATATGCTCTAATAGAGTCAATTGTGAAGGTGGATGATCAGTATTACGCTCGAATAACGCAAGCATCGATTTACATCGGATTGATCAGGAGCGTATATTATGTCGAACATTTCAACATTGACGCTGTGTTAACTACGGCAGATCAACTTGGCGTCTAATCTGACGCAGAATTCCAGCGCATTCACAGTTCAAGCTTTGATAAATCGGCCCCTATAGATCAATGAACCTCATATTATTTTTTGAAGTTATATTGATTAGCAATTTCCACTTTGTTTGAATTTACCATAACTTTATAGGGAAAGTGTACACCAATTTTCATATAACTGCATGTAATAGACACTAGTATAAAGAAGAAAATGCACAGATACTGATCTAAAAATCCAGTATAAAACCTTTTAAAAACTTACTTAGAAGCTCTCAGTTTAGCACTGTTGACGAGGTTAGGCTTGGACACCCAGTGAAAGGGGCTAGGGAAGCAGAAAGAGCAGGTACACACTTCCTTGCATATGAAAAGACAGATTACACAAACATTAGCAGCAAGAATCTGTAAACCTGGGTTTTCATCTGATACTTTGTGGCTTGGTTAGGAGTCTGAAAAACAGCACAATGTTATTCAAAAATAAGCAAAATTATACATTGTTACAAAAACACACCCAAATGGGCTATATAAATGGATCATCTACAAAACATTTAGGGTTAGATTACAATTGGAGCGCTAAATTAACGCGCTCACAAATGGGCAAATTTAATCAGCCATTACAAGTGACTGGTTATCGGATCTCTGGTTAATTTTATAAATGTGCCCCAAATGTCCCCAAAATACAGTCTATCATATTTAATTAAAGAATAAAGATAGCAGCATCTTTATTTTTGAATACAATTACTGTACAAGGCAGTATTTTGGGGCTACATTTGGTGGGAGTAGGGTTTTAGAAAAAAACGGCACTGAAAAGTGACTTTAGATTGCGGTCTATGGGAACTGTGTTTTCCTAGTAAATATATATATATATATATATATATATATATATATATATATATATATATATATATATGCTATATACTTACAGTATATATGTATGTGTTAATATGTGTATATACACATATTAACATATAAATATCATATATATATATATATATATTTATATTTAAAATGCTGCCATCGTTGCGCTACTTACCCTCTTCGCTGTGCTGAAGTTCTGATGCCGTCTCATTAGCGTGCGTGAGTATTACACATTGAAGCACAAATATTGCTTTCATAAAAGTGATATTTAGCGCTCCACTTGTAATCTGGCCCTTATGGTGCTCCTGGTAGCAGTTGATGTTGGAACGCTCTATTCTTCTATGCAACAGATGGAGGGCATTTCTGCTTTTAAATATTTTTTATCTAGTTAACACACTTTTTATATTGTGAAATTATATATAGAATTGTTCTTTTCATAAACAATTCTATATAAAAAAAATTTGGTGCTGCAATTGGCAGTTTATTTAACACCCCCCCCCCCCCCACATGCTTGCTCATGTCTGGGTAAAAGGGATGTGATAGATGTTTTTTCAATATTTAAGGGCATTATTTTACTAAATATCAGATATATAGATTATATTATGATGTTAAAAAAATAGTATGTATTATTGCATAGAATTTTGGTCCTGTGTCTGTAAAGGTTTTATTAAATTTTCATGATTCAGATACAGCATGTAATTTTAAACAACTTTCCAATTTACTTCCATTAAAAAAAATGTGCAGTCTTTTATATTTACACTTTTTTTGAGTCACCAGCTCATACTGAACATGTGCAAGAACTCAGACTATACGTATATGCATTTGTGATTGGCTGATTGCTATCACATGGTACAGGGGGAGTGGAAATATACATAACTTTGAAATGTGTTAGAAAAGAATCTACTACTCATTTGAAATTCAGAGTAAATGCTATTGTATTGTCTTGTTCTCTTGCATTTGTTGATTATGCAAATCTACTGTGTTTACTGGTTCTTTAATAATTACATCTGTATAATATGGGGAAACAAAGCACACATGTAAGGTTTATTTCTGATCAAATACACTGGCTAAGATATATTTTTTCAGCAACTTGTGTATTTCCTCATGTGACCAGCAATGAGGAAGTGCGCAGTGCAGATACACTTCCTAGTTGCTTTTCTTGTGGGATGGGAGGTCCCTAAAAAAGGACAGTAAAGTTAAAATTAAACTTAAAGGGACATTCCAGTCAAAATTGAAATGCACATAAATGAATTATATCTTTGAATAGAAACATATTTGGAATATACTGTACATTTATTAGCAAAAATGCTTCTAGTGAAAGTTATCACTGTTTTAGTGTTAACATTTTCCTCTGCAAGTGCATGTGAAGCATAGCGAGATATTCTTAGTGCACTAGCATTTTAAATACGGCAGCTGCTCAGAGCACCAGTGGGGCTTTATCATGTCAGTAATTAACAAATTGAGTCATTACCAGATGGTACAAGCACCTTAGGCTCTCTGAGCAAGTGCTGTGTTTAAAATGCTGGTGCACGGTGCATACTTAAATACACTTTTGAAACAGCTATAACTTTTATAAGGAGCATTTTTGCTAATTCATGTATAATACAAAAATGCTTCTGTTCAATACCAAAATGCACCCATGTGGTTTCCAATTTTGGCTAGAATGTCCCTTTAAATGGATTAAGTAGAGCATTACATTTTAAAGAAATTTTGCTTAGTTCTCTTGGTATCCTTTGCTAAAGAGTAATCCTAAGTGATTTCAGGAGTGTGCATGTGTCTTTAGCCATTTGGCAGCAGTGTTTGCAACATTGTTTATAGCAATGTTATGCATAATTAAAAACACTGCTGCCATAGACTGCTATATACATGTGCACTCTCCTAAGCTCTTATCATTGGTCTTCAAAAAGGATACCAAGAGAACAAAGCAAGTTTAATAATAGAAGTAAATAAGAGAGACTTACCAAGCTCTGTGTAAAAACTTCTGCTAATGGAATAAAAAACACCCTTAAAGGACTTATTCTGAGCTTGATCATCATCCTTCTTGGCACTAAGGGTGTCTGTATTGCCCTGATATAAGATGAGTGGGAAATTCTAACTCTACCCCTCCAGAGGCAGACTAACATTAAAGGGACAGTCTACACCAGAATTTTTATTGTTTAAAAAGATAGATAATCCCTTTATTACCCATTCCCCAGTTCTGCATAACCAGCACTGTTATATTAATATATGTTTTACCTTTGTGATTACCTTGTATCTAAGCCTCTGCAGACTGCCCATTATCTCAGGGCTTTTGACAGACATGCAGTTTAGCCAATTAGTGCAGACTCCTAAATAACTCCACAGGAGTGAGCACAATGTTATCTAATATGACACACATGAACTAGTACTGTCTAACTTTCATAATGCTCTGAGCTTGGAGGTGGTTTTCAACGTTTTAGAAATCAGTTTCAGCCTACCTAGGTTTAGCTTTGAAAAAATACCACCAAGGGAACAAAGCAAATTTAATAATAAAAGTAAATTTTAAAGTTGTTTAAAATTGCATGCCCTATCTGAATCATGAAAGTTTAATTTTGACTAGTCTGTCCCTTTAAGTGCAGAGGCATTCTCCTCCATGTTGCATGTATCATCTGCATTAAGTAAATGCAGCTACCAAGCTAACTGAATCACAATATAAAAAAACACCAGCAGCTGTCCACCAAGTTCTAATGTATGAGCTAAACTTGTATATTTCCATAAATTCAGAGAATAAGTAAACTATTAGTCGCTGCTTTTTGATATTATCTGCTTAGCTCAGCTTTACTTAAATGGCTGCGATTAACTGAAACCAGCAATTTTTCTGTGAGCAATTTTTTTCCTTCTGCTCTTATTGAGCAGTTGATGCTCCACCTTAGATTTAGTGTATATAATCCTTGAATACTATTTTAATGTATTGTGTGTCTAGCTTACTGTATCTATAGAATTGGTTGGATACAACGATTTTTCTGTGAGTGACAGAATATGATTTTACTACAGGGTATATACGTTTTACACTTTATAATTACCTCTTTTATTATCATATATTGAATTACATATACTAGTTTTGCACCATCATTAGTTCTTTTTCACTTCACTTTATGTTTGAATACTGCATATAGGTTTTCTCTTTGCTAGCTGTGATAGATTGTCTAATATTTATTGATAGAGTCTTGACTACCCCTGATATTCTGCTTATGGATAGGTTTCTAGGAAATAATAATAACAAATGGCTTCTATATCTAAAAACAATGAAGTGAAACAGAAATATGTCTCTGATGCCTTAGCGGATCTACAATCTTCCACGTCAGATCTCTTATGTTCTAATAAGTATACCAATGGCTATTTTCCTACCTAGAATGCATAGCAAACAAATCACTACTAGATTCAATTATGTGGAGGAAAGAGCCTCAGCCCTTTGAAAATGCAGACTCAACTCATTCTAACATACTATAGAAGTAAATTAAACAAAATCATGTCCTTTACCCGCGCTTAGAAGACTTAGAAAACACATCTCAGTGCAATAGTCTTAAACTAATGGGCCTACCAGAGACTATTAAACCTTAAGCCCTTACACATTTTGTAATTTGTAGATATCATATATTGGAGAGCATTACTGCTCATAAGATTCAATCTTAAAGTCCTTTTTTTATTATTACCGTAGCCCAAACTTTTTAAGGCATCTTAGTAAATCTGTGAAAGTGCAAATTTCAGGAAGAAAAGTGACGTTTCTTTTATATGCTGTTTTTTCTACGATTCACCCATACAGATGGCAAGTGCACAGTCCAAAGTCAATAGAAAAATGCTTATTCTACTATTCAGAGGCTCACAAACCCTTTATTCAGCTTACACTCTTATATCGAGGTGAATAAATTGACAGACCCAGCACATAATCCTTACCGGGTTCTGTGTAGAAAATAGTAACTCTGCTCGCTAGACTGTCTTCCCCAGTCTTCACAAAAAAGAATCAATGCCATGAGGAAATGCAGTTTGCTTGAAACGCGTAGGTCTGTGCCACTCAGATAAGTTTTCTCCCTGTGGGAGCTGGATCTTGTACTTTTTATCATAACATGGTATAAATATTGCTGTTTTTAATTTTCATTTGCCACCTGTTCCTTTTTCAACTCCAGCCGCAACTATCTATGAACACATTTTGTAGATGGCAATTTTAATTTAGATCTTTCTGTGACGTACACCTCTCCTGATCAGACTGTGCATGCAAGGCTGTGACTGAGATGCAGGGATGAAAGGGTTAACACATTACTTTCTAAACTATTCTAGCTTCAGAAAGTACAAACCTTTATTTTATTATTATTTATTATTATCCCCTATCTGCATCTATAACTCCAAATGCTGTCACCACAAAGGATAGTTAAAATTAGGAGTCCTGAACTTCCGGGTGGTGGCCAGGACAGATCGCTCTATTGTTTGCTGCTCAAAGCTTCTCAAGTAATCTTTTAAAAATCATCCTAAATTTATACCATCGAGCAGTGTTTTATAACTTATGCGATACAGCAGAACGAACCCATCTATAGCAATGTCTATTACCAAGATCGCTGCTAGTTTCAGCTAACCGGAGCCTATCGGAGCTTGCGGCCTCCTATTCAAACCTTATGACGGAGCGCCTCTTGGTTTCCGTCAGTACACTGCACCTGGAGTGAACCAACTCACAGCAATCAACAAGGTACTTTATGTTGCTACAATCTTCAAAGGATCGAAGAGATCCAGTTTCATTTTCATATGATTATAAAATGGAGCCCTGTGAGAGAGTTTTGCTTTGGTCTGTAACGCATCTGTTGGATCAACACTTCCAATGTCTAATGGACAGCTTTGTTACAGCATGGAGCACTATATGTGACCACACACTAGAGTATGGGGAGCCACAAGATCAGTTTAGTACACACACCGCATCTGAAGTGAAGGGCTCAAAAGTGTCAGTACACTTAGATGAACTGATCGTGTTTCAGCCCGATAACCGACAGGCCTGTGGCGAAGAGATACGAGTATACCATGATCACCTAGTGCCTCACATGGATGGTAAACTAGTTACTACAGAGATTAAGCTACTTCAAAGAGCAGAAAATATTACAAACTTCACAAACTCTTGAAATAGAGAGTCTGAATACACAGAGGTTGGAAAGGTCAGCGCGACTCCCTACCAAAGTAGCTGCTACAAGATCTTCTAGGCTCAACACCCTCTGGTTTGATGACATAGAGTCCTTGTTCATTGACAGTCATCTTTATTGTCTGGACAGTACTGGCGTGGGATAATGGTGTTTACAAGATATTCGAGATGCCCACTACTGTTCTGTACGTTTATGCCACTTCTTCATAAAAAATCTAGTATTCTCACATATGAGGGCTTCTGAGCCGGAAACCTGGAGGAATATATAAACTTTGCAAGTAACAATTAGTCTGTATCCTCTATAGCCTATAATATATTTTACGCTATGTGGGTTATCAAATGTTCATTCTATATTGAGAACAGTCTTTTCATACCTGAAATGACTATCTTTGCAAAACCTATCTAGGATCGGCATTTCGTGTCAGTATTATCTCTGTTAAAGGGACACTGAACCCAATTTTTTTCTTTTGTGATTCAGATAGAGCATGCAATTTTAAGCAACTTTCTAATTTACTCCTATTATCAAATTTTGCAAGAATGTAAGTTTAGATGCAGGCCCATTTTTGGTGAACACACTGTGTTGTTCTTGCTGATTGGTGGATAAATTCACCCACCAATAAACAAGTGCTTTCCATGGTCCTGAACCAAAAAATAGCTTAGATGCCTTCTTTTTCAAATAAAGAAAGCAAGAGAACGTAGAAAAATTTATAATAGGAGTAAATTAGAAAGTTGCTTAAATTTGCATGCTCTATCTGAATCATGAAAGAAAAAATTTGGTTTCAGTGTCCCTTTAACTCTAGTCTAGTTGGTGACAGTACAAATTGTTTTTTGAATATATGTTGGAACTTTTGTTCACTACTGTTCATTATCAGAAACTTCACTCTTCAGCATATCTTTTTATGATGCCAGAGGGCTGTTATTTTGTTCTAGATACTATGCTCCCATGAACCTAGCTCTTTGTCATCGATAGTAGCTTCTTGATTTCACTGCACATATGTTGAGCATGTGTTATGTAACCACATTAACATTTGTATTATTTCAGATAGCACCTAGTTTACTTTCAAGGGCAGAATGGGTTGCACAGTTAATGTATACTGTAATTTAAACTTTATAAGTAGCTTTACTTTTTCTAGCATGTCTCATAATAGCTTATGCCCCTACACATAATGGGATGATTAGGAAAGACTATCACCCAGGTCAAATGATAAGCATCTATGGGTTGTTCTATTTAACATTACCACAACCACTTATCACTTACTTGTGGAGAAGGTAAACTTATATTATTATTGCTTTAGGGTGTCCCCTTTACTGAGATAGTATACTTTGAGGCCCCCACTGTCAGCGGCCGAGATAGTGTGGTGTGTAATTTCAGGTCATGACACCCAGTGGAAGTATTACTTTACTCATCAAATTATTTGCCCTTTTACTACGCTACCTATTTGAATTCTGAACCACCTAATTTAGACCCTAGTTCCCCATCTGTAACCTCTAACAACGTTTTTTTATGGGCTGCTATTCTCCTATGCATATGATTAATCTCCCTCTCCAAAGCTGTGTTGTTCATTCACTCTTCAGTATTGGTATATTGGATGCCTATACTTGTTCATTCTGTTTTGGGCTTTATCCCGAGCCTTTATGTAAGTTATTTACATTAAGCCACATCTGTCATTTGCAGTACAATATATACAAATTTTATCCCTGTACAGATTTTATACATCTCCAGAATATTACCCATTTGACAGCCCGGAAGCTCCCCTCACCTCGCAATTACCGCACTTAATAGAACCTCCCATTTTCCACTTGATCAAGAGCTACTGGTCTCCTTTGTTAATGCTTTTATGTGTCTGATACACATTGATAATGGGAAAGATACCACTGAAGCTGTGTTACCAACGGAACTATATTTTTATGTGGTTACTTTATATTTATGTCTATTGTTATTTATTGTAATATAAGCTACACTAGTTTTCCTTCTATTAGTCTACTCTTTAATATTCTAAAGGTCCAAGAGTGACTATTAGTTTTACTAGTTCTCCTCCTTTAAGTCAATCTTACCCTTCTTCTGGGTCCACGAGTGGCCCAAAGTAACTTTGGAGGAATTTATAACGTATGTAAAATGAGGTTCCAACACTACTTAGTTTTCAATCCTCTTGACCCTGACACATTTTCATCTACAGTTTGCATATACCATATGATTTGAAAACAGGAATCTTTGTTACTTAGCATATATCAATTTACCTATACTTGTTATGTCTTGCTACTCATTATTTTATGTTATGTGGTCACTTACCATTGTATTTACTGAAAACCTCATTAAAGGGACAGTTAACACCAGAGTTTTTGTTGTTTTAAAAGATAGATAATCCCTTATTTACCCATTCCTTAGTTTTGAATAACCAACACAGTTATACTAATACACATTGTACCTCTGTCATTACCTTGTATCGAAGCCTCTGCAGACTGCCCCCTTATTTCAGTTCTTTTGACAAACTTGCATTTTAGCCAATCAGTGCTCACTCCTCGGTAAATTCACGTGCATGAGCTCAATGTTATCTATATGAAACACATGAACTAACCCTCTAGTGGTGAAAAACTGTCAAATGCAAAGGCGGCCTTCAAGGTCTAAGAAATTAGCATATGAACCTCCTAGGTTTATCTTTCAACTAAGAATACCAAGGGAACAAAGCAAAATTGGTGATGAAAGTAAATTGGAAAGTTGTTTAAAATTACATTTTCATCTACAGTTTTCATATGCCATATGATTTGAAAACAGCCGTCGTTAGCACTCAAGGGGTTAAAAAAAATATTTAAATTATAAAAAAAAAGGAAAAAAAAAAAAAAAAAGGTGTCCTTTGTCCTGTACTACAGAGATTAAAATCCAAAAACCGAATTTGGCAAAAATCTATCTAAAAAGACACAGTATTAATATTACCAGTCTCTTTCAGTAATGTGGTTCAAATATTAGACAAAGGCAAACTTAACAAGGAAAATGTATTATGCACAAAAATGTCACAGTGCATTTGAATAAGAAAAAAAGGTATTTTAACAAATAAAACGACACGATGCAAAACAGCTTTAAAATTAAAATGGAGAAAAACTGGTCTTAACACTGTACTAGCTTAGGTACCTGCACCAAGGGAGCTTGGCAAAAAAAGATGGTCAATCACCCTACTGTTACATAGGCTCCCATGTAGAATAACAATAACAGAACATTGAGAAGGATAAGCCAAATTTTAGGGGACGCATCACACAACAAACACCATCTGTGATGATAATGAAATGTTAAATGTATTCAGTCTATATTTTAAGGCATAAGATCTAAGTAAAACGTCCCAAGTAAATATCATAAAGAGTCACACTTGGCATCTCCTCCCAACCTTGATGTAAGTCACATTTAAAAAATGAAGAACAAAGAAGGCACTTCCTAATGCAATAATGTTGATATATCCAATTAAGCTAAATAATGGGAAGCTGAAATACTCACAAGTGTGGCAGAATTCTCATGTGTAGATAGAAGCCTGCTGGGAGATCTCAGTGTTCCAGCTCACTGAACACCGGCACAGGTACAATGCTCCTCCGGACTCCATAAGAAAAACTTGCCTGTGTAGTGAAATATAAAAACTATTTATTAAAACATAGCAATTAAAAACAAAAATATTGAGGGGGTATGGAATCAACCCTCAGTTACAGCAGCATAACGGCTACGCATTTCTCAACGATACACCTGAAGAAACAGCGTGTATTTCTGAGACGTGTTGTGGTTATACTGCTGTAACTGAGGGCTGATTCCATACTCCCTCAATATTTTTATTTTTAATTGCTATGTTTTAATAAATAGTTTTTATATTTCACTACACAAGCAAGTTTTTCTTATGGAGTCCGGAGGAGCATTGTGCAGCTGTACCTGTGCCAGTATTCAGTGAGCTGGAACACTGAGATCTCCCAGCAGGCTTCTATCAGCACATGAGAGTGCTGCCATGCTTGTGAGTATTTAAGCTTCACATTAATTATTTGGCTTTATTGGATATATCCACATTATTGCACTAGGAGGCGCCTTCTTTGTTCTTAATTTTTAGACATGTAGAATGACAAACTTATAACGTTGGAATCAAAGTTACAGTATATACCCTTTTCTCTGATATCAGATTTCTGGACCAACCCTCTGGCCTGTCATAAAACCATGAATGCCTGCCTGAAATTATAGAACACCTAATAACTTCTGTTATGTATATCTAGTTCATATGCACAGAATAATAACAATCCCCCTGTGATGTGATGAGAATTGTTTGGATACCAAATATGACATGTCTATCAAATTTGGTCACCCAATTACATAAGTGTGATAAAAATATGTCATAAGATATTCCAGGGTGTCACCTCTGATCGACCTCAGCTCTTTCTGGGTAGAGGGTACTGGTTTGTATTATGGGGTAGATTTACTAAGGGTTAACAGACATGATTCACTGTAGTGAATCATGTCTGCTGGACCTCGCTAAATGCCAACAGTATACGCCGTCTGCATTTATCATCAGTGAAATGCTGTTTAATGCCATCCCCTGCTCACCCGCGAGCAAATCGGCCGCTAGCAGGGGGTGTCAATCATCCCGATCATATCATATTGGAATGATTTCAGTCCGCCACCTAAAATGTGGTGGAGAAGTTAAGGAACAGCAGTCTTACGACCGCTGCTTCTTAACTTACGTTTCAGGCGAGCCTAAAACGATGGTGGTAGGAAGCAACATCCACTGTTTAATAAATCTACCACTATGTCTCTGCTGACATCTCTGGACCATAAAAATTGCTCTCTGGGGCTGATTTACCAAGACCCATATCGGCCCCAATGCCTCCTGTTTCCGAGCAAGACTTTAGGTGTCACACATGCCACTCCAGGTGTGTATCAAAGAGAGCTCTGTCTTGATCTGATAACCCCATTCCCAGACAAATTGCACATAGTGGTCTTGCCATCATGATGCCCTCCATTTAAAATGATACACAATTTGCTTGGTCCCTGAAATGCACATCATACCCTGTTTCAGATGTGTCTGTGATGCCCAGTTTCTTTTCACTCCCTCTGAACCTTTTGTGTGCTGGTTGCTGTTGATTAACTAACGATATTGTCCCTTTACCTGAGTAGAATCCCTGTATAGTCGCTGCATGCCTCGGCTCCAGGATATCTATACTTCATGGTCACACCAAAATACCGGAGAATTTTTAGCATTTTTGCTATCACTCCATTTAAACATAAATAGTTATGTTTAAATGGAGTGATAGCAAAAATGCTAAAAATTCTTTGGTATTTTGGCGTGACCTTGGGTTGTCTACTTAAAAAAATAAATATAGATTTATACATTTCTACCATGTTGGGCTGCTAGCTCTGCACACCCAATGCCATTGATTTTTATACGAACTGTAGCACAATGTTTGTTCTGTATTTACTGACCTGCAACTTGTGTGAGGTACATAGGATATAAATGAGGATTTAAAGTCTTCTGAGTAGCTTGCACTGTCCTGAGTGTCCACCATAAAGCTGAGTGGTTTGAAAAATACTTTCAGTGCCAAATTAGAGGTTTGTATCCTCTTAGAATGTTTAGAGCTTTTAAGAGTCCTGGGGTTTTTCTTGGAGGACATTGTAAGCAGATGTGCTTCTAAGATGACGATGCTAATGGAAGGGTCTGGAATTACAGTCCTTTCTAATAGGCTATGTAGGCCACTATAGCAAAATAAGAGGACTAGGAGAGTGATCTAGGAACGTAATTGAGTGAAGTGCTCTTTTATAGGCCGCTTTAGACTTTAGATATGCATGGCACACTGAGGGTTGCAGACTTGTGAATGTTATAAAGACATGTTATCACAATTCACAGGTGATCAGGATACAGCACTTCTATTAGAAGAAGAGCGGTCTGTACTGTGCTCTGTTTCCATCGTCAGGTCCTCAGGTCCAACTACTGTTAGGTTGGTGCATTGTTTTTCTCCAATGAAGAAGGGTCTCTAGGATTGCGGAAGTTCCCCAGTGATCGCGGGTGCTGTGTGGTGCTGTAGATCTCACATTAGGAGCAGTATCCGACCTTGAGTGCAGCGGAGCTCACCCTCACATTTCTACCATGTTGGGCTGCTAGCTCCGCACACCCAATGCCATTGATTTTTATACGAACTGTAGCACAATGTTTGTTCTGTATTTACTGACCTGCAACTTGTGTGAGGTACATAGGTTAAACGACCAAGGAAGTTAGAATTAAATTTGGTGAACATGTTAGGGATATTAGGAATTATAATAAAGACTCAGCAGTGGCTAACCACTTCAATAGTGTACACTTCTCGAATGTGGTTAATATGTCCATACAGATTATTGATGTGGCAATAGTTCCACCCAGAGGGGGAATAGAAATAAAATCCTACAAAAGAAAGAACTTAGTTTTGACAGAATATAGTTTTGACAGGTAAATAAAATAACCAAGGCTCTATAGTTTTGGTTATTTTATTTACCTGTCAAAACTATATTTTTTTTTTTAAGTAGACAACCCAAGGTTATCTAGGCCCATTTTGGTATATTTCATGCCACCATTTCAGCACCAAATGCAAACAAATAAAAAATTATTTTTTTCCATTTTTACACAAATGTTGGGTTTCTCACTAAAATTATTTACATACTGCTTGTGCAATCATGGCACAAATAGTTGTAAAGTATCTCTGGGATCCCCTTTGTTCAGAAATAGCAGACAAATATGGCTTTACAATTGCTTTTTGGTAATTAGAAGGCCACTAATTGCAGCTGCACACCACACTTCTATTATTCATGGCAGTGAAAGGGTTAATTAAGTAGCTTGTAAGGTTAATTTTAGCTTTAGTGTAGAGATTACCCTCCCACCTGACACTTACCACCCCCTGATCCTTCCCTGATCCCTCTCAAGTAGCTCTCTTCCCCACTGATCACCCCCATCTTAAAGGGACACTGAACCGAATTTTTTTCTTTCGTGATTCAGATAGAGCATGAAATTTTAAGCAACTTTCTAATTTACTCCTATTATCAAATTTTCTTTATTCTCTTGATATCTTTATTTGAAATGCAAGAATGTAAGTTTAGATGCCGGCCTATTTTTGGTGAACAACCTGGGTTGTCCTTGCTGATTGGTGGATAAATTCATTCACCAATAAAGAAATGCTGTCCAGAGGTCTGAACCAAAAAAAAAGCTTAGATGCCTTCTTTTTCAAATAAAGATAGCAAGAGAACGAAGAAAATTGATAATAGGAGTAAATTAGAAAGTTGCTTAAAATTGCATGCTCTATCTGAATCCCAAAAGAAAAAAAATTGGGTTCAGTGTCCCTTTAAGTACTGGTATACATTCTGCCAATATATTTTTAAATTATTTTTTTTTCCTTCTGTGTAGGATCTCCCCTTACTCTACAACCTCCCTGATCCCTCCCAAACAGCTCTCTAACCCTACCACTTCTAACTATATCCACCATCTTAGGTACTGGCAGCAACAATCGTTACAGATGGTGACACACACAGTGTTACCGTCTGTAATGATCAGGCATTTGCCCTCATATGGAACCGAAGTACCGAACGCGCTCCGGTTTCACTTAACAGCCGAGACTGCTGGAGCTTCCTGAAGCTCAGACGTAAATATACGTCTTGTGGTTCAATGAGCAAAGTACCACAAGACGTGTGTATATATATATATATATATGTCAGATAGGGTAAATGGGTTAAAGGAACTACTACTTGCAGCTTAAAAACAATATTGGCAACATTAAACCCATGTAATTAAGCTTGATAAGGGTTTAATAAAGAGAATGTTAATATTTAACTTTATATTATCGTCATACAAAAAAATACTAGCTCTCAATTACTTTTGTAAAATTTTATAAATTTTAGTTTTTAACCCTTTGAGTGCTAATGACGGCTCTGAGCCATCACAAATGTTCCCAGTCAGATGCTGACGATGGCTCAGAGCCGTCACTAGCACTCACCCACCTTGAGGGCAATCTGGGGGCTCCCACCTACTCCCACCCTGGCGATCTTTGGCCTGAATAGTGAGAGGCATCGCCGGGGCTTCACGATTCATGCAGTGACATCACATGCAATGTGTGGAGTTATAAAATCACGTCACCGCGCAACTTTATTTAAAATTAACAATGGACAATATAGGGAAATGGGGGTATGCTGCTTAGAAGCCTAGCAGCCATCTAAGTAGCTACAGACCCCAAAGACCCACCGTTGGAAAGGTAATATCCTAACCTTTCCAACTGTATAAGTCTTGGGGATCTGGAAAAAAAGTAAAAAATAAATATATTTAAAAAAAACAAAAACTGAAATCGAGCTTAGGACCCAGGTGGGAAATGGCTTAGCAGCCAAAGGATTAACTATTGAATGAGCTCTATGTGAGATAGAAGTACACAGTTGTTTAATGATCAATAAAGTAGTTGATATCCCATTATCTGTTTTATACCATAGGTTGAACGTGTCTGCATCTTTAGGATCCAGTAATGTTCTTTCTTTTGTAGGATTTTGTTTCTATTCCCCCTCTGGGTGGAACTATTGCCACATCAATAATCTGTATGGACATATTAACCACATTCGAGAAGTGTACACTATTGAAGTGGTTAGCCACTGCTGAGTCTTTATTATAATTCCTAATATCCTTAACATGTTCACCAAATCTAATTCTAACTTCCTTGGTCGTTTAATCTATGTACCTCACACAAGTTGCAGGTCAGTAAATACAGAACAAACATTGTGCTACAGTTCGTATAAAAATCAATGGCATTGGGTGTGCGGAGCTAGCAGCCCAACATGGTAGAAATGTGAGGGTGAGCTCCGCTGCACTCAAGGTCAGATACTGCTCCTAATGTGAGACCTACAGCACCACACAGCACCCGCGATCACTGGGGAACTTCCGCAATCCTAGAGACCCTTCTTCATTGGAGAAAAACAATGCACCAACCTAACAGTAGTTGGACCTGAGGACCTGACGATGGAAACAGAGCACAGTACAGACCGCTCTTCTTCTAATAGAAGTGCTGTATCCTGATCACCTGTGAATTGTGACAACATGTCTTTATAACATTCACAAGTCTGCAACCCTCAGTGTGCCATGCATATCTAAAGTCTAAAGCGGCCTATAAAAGAGCACTTCGCTCAATTACGTTCCTAGATCACTCTCCTAGTCCTCTTATTTTGCTATAGTGGCCTACATAGCCTATTAGAAAGGACTGTAATTCCAGACCCTTCCATTAGCATCGTCATCTTAGAAGCACATCTGCTTACAATGTCCTCCAAGAAAAACCCCAGGACTCTTAAAAGCTCTAAACATTCTAAGAGGATACAAACCTCTAATTTGGCACTGAAAGTATTTTTCAAACCACTCAGCTTTATGGTGGACACTCAGGACAGTGCAAGCTACTCAGAAGACTTTAAATCCTCATTTACATCCTATGTACCTCACACAAGTTGCAGGTCAGTAAATACAGAACAAACATTGTGCTACAGTTCGTATAAAAATCAATGGCATTGGGTGTGCAGAGCTAGCAGCCCAACATGGTAGAAATGTATAAATCTATATTTATTTTTTTAAGTAGACAACCCAAGGTCACGCCAAAATACCAAAGAATTTTTAGCATTTTTGCTATCACTCCATTTAAACATAAATAGTTATGTTTAAATGGAGTGATAGCAAAAATGCTAAAAATTCTCCGGTATTTTGGTGTGACCATGAAGTATAGATATCCTGGAGCCGAGGCATGCAGCGACTATACAGGGATTCTACTCAGGTAATAGGCCGGCATCTAAACTTACATTCTTGCATTTCAAATAAAGATATCAAGAGAATAAAGAAAATTTGATAATAGGAGTAAATTAGAAAGTTGCTTAAAATTTCATGCTCTATCTGAATCACGAAAGAAAAAAATTCGGTTCAGTGTCCCTTTAAGATGGGGGTGATCAGTGGGGAAGAGAGCTACTTGAGAGGGATCAGGGAAGGATCAGGGGGTGGTAAGTGTCAGGTGGGAGGGTAATCTCTACACTAAAGCTAAAATTAACCTTACAAGCTACTTAATTAACCCTTTCACTGCCATGAATAATAGAAGTGTGGTGTGCAGCTGCAATTAGTGGCCTTCTAATTACCAAAAAGCAATTGTAAAGCCATATTTGTCTGCTATTTCTGAACAAAGGGGATCCCAGAGATACTTTACAACTATTTGTGCCATGATTGCACAAGCAGTATGTAAATAATTTTAGTGAGAAACCCAACATTTGTGTAAAAATGGAAAAAAATAATTTTTTATTTGTTTGCATTTGGTGCTGAAATGGTGGCATGAAATATACCAAAATGGGCCTAGATAACCTTGGGTTGTCTACTTAAAAAAATAAATATAGTTTTGACAGGTAAATAAAATAACCAAAACTATAGAGCCTTGGTTATTTTATTTACCTGTCAAAACTATATTCTGTCAAAAACAGAATTTATGTTTACTTGATAAATTACTTTCTCCAACGGTGTGTCCGGTCCACGGCGTCATCCTTACTTGTGGGATATTCTCTTCCCCAACAGGAAATGGCAAAGAGCCCAGCAAAGCTGGTCACATGATCCCTCCTAGGCTCCGCCTTCCCCAGTCATTCGACCGACGTAAAGGAGGAATATTTGCATAGGAGAAACCATATGATACCGTGGTGACTGTAGTTAAAGAAAATAAATTATCAGACCTGATTAAAAAACCAGGGCGGGCCGTGGACTGGACACACCGTTGGAGAAAGTAATTTATCAGGTAAACATAAATTCTGTTTTCTCCAACATAGGTGTGTCCGGTCCACGGCGTCATCCTTACTTGTGGGAACCAATACCAAAGCTTTAGGACACGGATGAAGGGAGGGAGCAAATCAGGTCACCTAGATGGAAGGCACCACGGCTTGCAAAACCTTTCTCCCAAAAATAGCCTCAGAAGAAGCAAAAGTATCAAACTTGTAAAATTTAGTAAAAGTGTGCAGTGAAGACCAAGTCGCTGCCCTACATATCTGATCAACAGAAGCCTCGTTCTTGAAGGCCCATGTGGAAGCCACAGCCCTAGTGGAATGAGCTGTGATTCTTTCAGGAGGCTGCCGTCCGGCAGTCTCGTAAGCCAATCTGATGATGCTTTTAATCCAAAAAGAGAGAGAGGTAGAAGTTGCTTTTTGACCTCTCCTTTTACCAGAATAAACAACAAACAAGGAAGATGTTTGTCTAAAATCCTTTGTAGCATCTAAATAGAATTTTAGAGCACGAACAACATCCAAATTGTGCAACAAACGTTCCTTCTTTGAAACTGGATTCGGACACAAAGAAGGCACGACTATCTCCTGGTTAATGTTTTTGTTAGAAACAACTTTCGGAAGAAAACCAGGTTTAGTACGTAAAACCACCTTATCTGCATGGAACACCAGATAAGGAGGAGAACACTGCAGAGCAGATAATTCTGAAACTCTTCTAGCAGAAGAAATTGCAACCAAAAACAAAACTTTCCAAGATAATAACTTAATATCAACGGAATGTAAGGGTTCAAACGGAACCCCCTGAAGAACTGAAAGAACTAAATTGAGACTCCAAGGAGGAGTCAAAGGTTTGTAAACAGGCTTGATTCTAACCAGAGCCTGAACAAAGGCTTGAACATCTGGCACAGCTGCCAGCTTTTTGTGAAGTAACACAGACAAGGCAGAAATCTGTCCCTTCAAGGAACTTGCAGATAATCCTTTTTCCAAACCTTCTTGAAGAAAGGATAGAATCTTAGGAATTTTTACCTTGTCCCAAGGGAATCCTTTAGATTCACACCAACAGATATATTTTTTCCATATTTTGTGGTAAATTATTCTAGTTACAGGCTTTCTGGCCTGAACAAGAGTATCAATGACAGAATCTGAGAACCCTCGCTGTGATAAGATCAAGCGTTCAATCTCCAAGCAGTCAGTTGGAGTGAGACCAGATTTGGATGTTCGAACGGACCTTGAACAAGAAGGTCTCGTCTCAAAGGTAGCTTCCATGGTGGAGCCGATGACATATTCACCAGGTCTGCATACCAAGTCCTGCGTGGCCACGCAGGAGCTATCAAGATCACCGATGCTCTCTCCTGATTGATCCTGGCTACCAGCCTGGGGATGAGAGGAAACGGCGGGAATACATAAGCTAGTTTGAAGGTCCAAGGTGCTACTAGTGCATCTACTAGAGTCGCCTTGGGATCCCTGGATCTGGACCCGTAGCAAGGAACCTTGAAGTTCTGACGAGAGGCCATCAGATCCATGTCTGGAATGCCCCACAATTGAGTGATTTGGGCAAAGATTTCCGGATGGAGTTCCCACTCCCCCGGATGAAATGTCTGACGACTCAGAAAATCCGCTTCCCAATTTTCCACTCCTGGGATGTGGATTGCAGACAAGTGGCAGGAGTGAGTCTCCGCCCATTGAATGATTTTGGTCACTTCTTCCATCGCCAGGGAACTCCTTGTTCCCCCCTGATGGTTGATGTACGCAACAGTCGTCATGTTGTCTGATTGAAACCGTATGAACTTGGCCTTTGCTAGCTGAGGCCAAGCCTTGAGAGCATTGAGTATCGCTCTCAGTTCCAGAATATTTATCGGTAGAAGAGATTCTTCCCGAGACCAAAGACCCTGAGCTTTCAGGGGTCCCCAGACCGCGCCCCAGCCCACCAGACTGGCGTCGGTCGTGACAATGACCCACTCTGGTCTGCGGAAGCTCATCCCCTGTGACAGGTTGTCCAGGGACAGCCACCAACGGAGTGAATCTCTGGTCCTCTGATTTACTTGTATCGTCAGAGACAAGTCTGTATAGTCCCCATTCCACTGACTGAGCATGCACAGTTGTAATGGTCTTAGATGAATGCGTGCAAAAGGAACTATGTACATTGCCGCTACCATCAAACCTATTACTTCCATGCACTGCGCTATGGAAGGAAGAGGAACAGAATGAAGCATTTGACAAGAGTTCAGAAGTTTTGATTTTCTGGCCTCTGTCAGAAAAATCCTCATTTCTAAGGAGTCTATTATTGTTCCCAAGAAGGGAACCCTTGTTGACGGAGACAGAGAACTTTTTTCTGCGTTCACTTTCCACCCGTGAGATCTGAGAAAGGCCAGGACAATGTCCGTGTGAGCCTTTGCTTGAGGAAGGGACGACGCTTGAATCAGAATGTCGTCCAAGTAAGGTACTACTGCAATGCCCCTTGGTCTTAGCACCGCTAGAAGGGACCCTAGTACCTTTGTGAAAATCCTTGGAGCAGTGGCTAATCCGAACGGAAGTGCCACAAACTGGTAATGCTTGTCCAGGAATGCGAACCTTAGGAACCGATGATGTTCCTTGTGGATAGGAATATGTAGATACGCATCCTTTAAATCCACCGTGGTCATGAATTGACCTTCCTGGATGGAAGGAAGAATAGTTCGAATGGTTTCCATTTTGAACGATGGAACCTTGAGAAACTTGTTTAGGATCTTGAGATCTAAGATTGGTCTGAATGTTCCCTCTTTTTTGGGAACTACGAACAGATTGGAGTAGAACCCCATCCCTTGTTCTCCTAATGGAACAGGATGAATCACTCCCATTTTTAACAGGTCTTCTACACAATGTAAGAATGCCTGTTTTTTTATGTGGTCTGAAGACAATTGAGACCTGTGGAACCTCCCCCTTGGGGGAAGCCCCTTGAATTCCAGAAGATAACCTTGGGAGACTATTTCTAGCGCCCAAGGATCCAGAACATCTCTTGCCCAAGCCTGAGCGAAGAGAGAGAGTCTGCCCCCCACCAGATCCGGTCCCGGATCGGGGGCCAACATCTCATGCTGTCTTGGTAGCAGTGGCAGGTTTCTTGGCCTGCTTTCCTTTGTTCCAGCCTTGCATTGGTCTCCAGGCTGGCTTGGCTTGAGAAGTATTACCCTCTTGCTTAGAGGACGTAGCACTTGGGGCTGGTCCGTTTCTGCGAAAGGGACGAAAATTAGGTTTATTTTTGGCCTTGAAAGACCTATCCTGAGGAAGGGCGTGGCCCTTGCCCCCAGTGATATCAGAGATAATCTCTTTCAAGTCAGGGCCAAACAGCATTTTCCCCTTGAAAGGAATGTTAAGCAATTTGTTCTTGGAAGACGCATCCGCTGACCAAGATTTTAACCAAAGCGCTCTGCGTGCCACAATAGCAAAACCAGAATTTTTCGCCGCTAACCTAGCCAATTGCAAAGTGGCGTCTAGGGTGAAAGAATTAGCCAATTTGAGAGCACGAATTCTGTCCATAATCTCCTCATAAGAAGAAGAATTATTATTGATCGCCTTTTCTAGCTCATCGAACCAGAAACACGCGGCTGTAGTGACAGGAACAATGCATGAAATTGGTTGTAGAAGGTAACCTTGCTGAACAAACATCTTTTTAAGCAAACCTTCTAATTTTTTATCCATAGGATCTTTGAAAGCACAACTATCTTCTATGGGTATAGTGGTGCGTTTGTTTAGAGTAGAAACCGCCCCCTCGACCTTGGGGACTGTCTGCCATAAGTCCTTTCTGGGGTCGACCATAGGAAACAATTTTTTAAATATGGGGGGAGGGACGAAAGGTATACCGGGCCTTTCCCATTCTTTATTTACAATGTCCACCACCCGCTTGGGTATAGGAAAAGCTTCGGGGGGCCCCGGGACCTCTAGGAACTTGTCCATTTTACATAGTTTCTCTGGAATGACCAAATTCTCACAATCATCCAGAGTGGATAACACCTCCTTAAGCAGAGCGCGGAGATGTTCCAGTTTAAATTTAAATGTAATCACATCAGGTTCAGCTTGTTGAGAAATTTTCCCTGAATCTGAAATTTCTCCCTCAGACAAAACCTCCCTGGCCCCCTCAGACTGGTGTAGGGGCCCTTCAGAACCAATATCATCAGCGTCCTCATGCTCTTCAGTATTTTCTAAAACAGAGCAGTCGCGCTTTCGCTGATAAGTGGGCATTTTGGCTAAAATGTTTTTGATAGAATTAATTGTTGCATAGTAAGGAGTATTGGCGCGCTAGATGTACTAGGGGCCTCCTGTGTGGGCAAGACTGGTGTAGACGAAGGAGGGGATGATGCAGTACCATGCTTACTCCCCTCACTTGAGGAATCATCTTGGGCATCATTTTCTCTAAATTTTGTGTCACATAAATCACATCTATTTAAATGAGAAGGAACCTTGGCTTCCCCACATTCAGAACACAGTCTATCTGGTAGTTCAGACATGTTAAACAGGCAAAAACTTGATAACAAAGTACAAAAAACGTTTTAAAATAAACCGTTACTGTCACTTTAAATTTTAAACTGAACACACTTTATTACTGCAATTGCGAAAAAGTATGAAGGAATTGTTCAAAATTCACCAAAATTTCACCACAGTGTCTTAAAGCCTTAAAAGTATTGCACACCAAATTTGGAAGCTTTAACCCTTAAAATAACGGAACCGGAGCCGTTTTTATATTTAACCCCTTTACAGTCCCTGGTATCTGCTTTGCTGAGACCCAACCAAGCCCAAAGGGGAATACGATACCAAATGACGCCTTCAGAAAGTCTTTTCTATGTATCAGAGCTCCTCACCCATGCATCTGCATGTCATGCTTCTCAAAAACAAGTGCGCAATACAGGCGCGAAAATGAGACTCTGCCTATGATTAGGGAAAACCCCTAGAGAATAAGGTGTCCAATACAGTGCCTGCCGGTTATTTTACATAATTCCCAAGATTAAAATAATTCCTCAAGGCTATGGAGTATAAAATATAAATCGATTTAGCCCAGAAAATGTCTACAGTCTTAGAAAGCCCTTGTGAAGCCCTTTTTTTCTTTCTGTAATAAAAATGGCTTACCGGATCCCATAGGGAAAATGACAGCTTCCAGCATTACATCGTCTTGTTAGAATGTGTCATACCTCAAGCAGCAAAAGTCTGCTCACTGTTCCCCCAACTGAAGTTAATTCCTCTCAACAGTCCTGTGTGGAACAGCCATCGATTTTAGTAACGGTTGCTAAAATCATTTTCCTCTTACAAACAGAAATCTTCATCTCTTTTCTGTTTCAGAGTAAATAGTACATACCAGCACTATTTCAAAATAACAAACTCTTGATTGAATAATAAAAACTACAGTTAAACACTAAAAAACTCTAAGCCATCTCCGTGGAGATGTTGCCTGTACAACGGCAAAGAGAATGACTGGGGAAGGCGGAGCCTAGGAGGGATCATGTGACCAGCTTTGCTGGGCTCTTTGCCATTTCCTGTTGGGGAAGAGAATATCCCACAAGTAAGGATGACGCCGTGGACCGGACACACCTATGTTGCAGAAACTAAGTTCTTTCTTTTGTAGGATTTTATTTCTATTCCCCCTCTGGGTGGAACTATTGCCACATCAATAATCTGTATGGACATATTAACCACATTCGAGAAGTGTACACTATTGAAGTGGTTAGCCACTGCTGAGTCTTTATTATAATTCCTAATATCCCTAACATGTTCACCAAATTTAATTCTAACTTCCTTGGTCGTTTAACCTATGTACCTCACACAAGTTGCAGGTCAGTAAATACAGAACAAACATTGTGCTACAGTTCGTATAAAAATCAATGGCATTGGGTGTGCGGAGCTAGCAGCCCAACATGGTAGAAATGTGAGGGTGAGCTCCGCAGCACTCAAGGTCGGATACTGCTCCTAATGTGAGATCTACAGCACCACACAGCACCCGCGATCACTGGGGAACTTCCGCAATCCTAGAGACCCTTCTTCATTGGAGAAAAACAATGCACCAACCTAACAGTAGTTGGACCTGAGGACCTGACGATGGAAACAGAGCACAGTACAGACCGCTCTTCTTCTAATAGAAGTGCTGTATCCTGATCACCTGTGAATTGTGATAACATGTCTTTATAACATTCACAAGTCTGCAACCCTCAGTGTGCCATGCATATCTAAAGTCTAAAGCGGCCTATAAAAGAGCACTTCACTCAATTACGTTCCTAGATCACTCTCCTAGTCCTCTTATTTTGCTATAGTGGCCTACATAGCCTATTAGAAAGGACTGTAATTCCAGACCCTTCCATTAGCATCGTCATCTTAGAAGCACATCTGCTTACAATGTCCTCCAAGAAAAACCCCAGGACTCTTAAAAGCTCTAAACATTCTAAGAGGATACAAACCTCTAATTTGGCACTGAAAGTATTTTTCAAACCACTCAGCTTTATGGTGGACACTCAGGACAGTGCAAGCTACTCAGAAGACTTTAAATCCTCATTTTACCGACTGTGTCTTCAAGGCCACTAACTAAAGCAGAATTTAACTCCTTGCCCACAAAAGAAGACTTTGCAAAACTGCTGTTGCAGGCCAGCCAACTGATTAAAGACAGGCTAAAAGAGGTTAAAAAAGATCTGAATGAACTGGGCGACAGGGTAGCCTACCTAGAAGAAGGCTCTGAACACATTAATACAGAATTCGAAACCTGCCAGCAGTCCTTCTGTGCGATCAACCCGCAATGTGTGCAACACATGGTGCTTACATTTCTGTGTGGTTTGCCTGGATTTATTTAGCTCCCTTCAGCAGAAATTGGACTATTGCACCTTAAATGGATGAGATTCTGTGAAAAAGGAGGATTTTCAGGTCAAAGGCAACCATTCATCCCCTCATTGGATTTAATTTGCTTTAATTTACCAAAGTGTATAGAATATATACATATAAATACAGTGTGTGTCTGTGTGTGTCTATATTAAACAATATTAATTTTAAGGGAGGGGGGTGTGAAAGTCTTGGTGAGTTCCCACACTTTTTTTTTGTAAGACTTGACCCCTGCTGAAAGTTGTCAGAAGTATCACAAACATTCATGTACAGAACATCAGAAGATGTCAAGACTTTCTGTAGGAACCTCAACATCACACTACATACCCTTCCTAAGCTGAGAAAAAACCTCTGGAATGGATGGCCTTTGTGCTGCGCCACCACCCAAACCTCAAAGACAGGGTTTGACCAAAGTTAACAGAAAAAGGATCAGAAACAACTCTGACTCGCCAACGGAATCTTGAGCCTCAAAGCCGAATACCTGAACCACAAGTATAGCTATCAATAGCTACCATCCTCAGGGCATGCACCATCAGTGTCTTCTCAGAAATACTAACTTTTTTTTTCATCCTATAGAATGTTAAGGACTGTACATCCTACTTTATCTTAGGCATATCATAGATATTTTGTATGTTATAGTAGAAGTTTCATATGAACTCGTGTTTCTTAATTCCCATGGTTAATAATGTAGATCTGTTATCTTACTCCAGTTCAGAAAGTTGTACTTAAGATACCCTATTTATAGAGCCAGACTCAAGCTTCTTAGCTTGACACTGTCTAGCACCAACCCCAAAATGGAGTCATTAGGCTCAATATCTAACCTTGTTATAATATAGAATATTGAAAGTAAATCCTCCATAGTTCCTAATTTATTACAACCCAAAATATTTTCTCCTAGATCTATATAGACAGTAACAACTGTTTCCAAAAATTGTGTAATTTTAGCCATTGTCACATGTTCTACCCCAACATAGCCACTAAAGCTTCTCACAGTAATATACGGGGGAGACAGTTTCTGATTCCTATATGTCTTAATGTTCACAATATTATCCACCTTGAACTTGGCTCTTAGTTGACAGAGCTACATACACCCCCTCCTAGTACTAGTTGCTATAGTACAGTTGGTTTGTTTGTTGACAACATAAAGTTATGATTTTGTTTATGTTTATTGATCTACAATGTTTTTCTTTTCTAGCAGTTTATTTATTCCTATCTTCCAGGAAACTGGTTAAACAACCCTCCTTATCCCTCCTCCCTTCTATGCGCCACCTTTGCTTCTCTACTCCATTCTACACGGCGCTGCTGAAAACTGTGAGTACCCTTGTAAAGGATCAGGCAACCGTTTACTCCACACAATACACTTGAACATACATTCATACTTCCTTAGAACTGCAGACTTCCCCTACCTAGCTGAGACATGAGTCGACCTAGTATAAAAATTTTCTCTCAAAATGTGAAAGGCCTAAACCTCCCCACAAAGCACTCTGTAGCCTTAAACGGGTTCTGCAGACGGGGGGGGAGACATATTCAAGAAACTCATTTTTGTCGTGCACACGTTCCCACATGCTCCTCCAGCACCTAACTCTTACGGGCTGAATTAACAAGCTTCAAATGGAGCTTGATGCCCCTGTTCAGGCTCGCCGGAAACAGCAGTTATGAAGCTGCTCCATAACTGGTCCACCTGCTCTTAGGCTGCGGACATCAATCTGCCCAATCCTATACGATCGGGCTGATGACACCCCCTGCTAACGACCGATTGTCCGCAAATCTGCAGCGGGCGGCATTGCACAAGCAGTTCACAAGAACTGCTTGTGCAATGATAAATGCCGACAGCGTATGCTGTCGGCATTTATCGATGTGCGGCAGACATGATATGCTACATCGAATCATGTCCGCTCTCACTATAATAAATCGGCCCCTTAGGCTTCTTTAACCACAGTGAATCTAAAAAGAACGGGGTGGGTATTTTACTTCATAGACGTTTGTCCTTTCAACTTGCATCTAAACATTAGGACGATGAAGGCAGACTATTAATTCTCATTGGCCTTAACCAACCAGTTACACTAGTTAAAGGAACACTAAATCTAATTTTTTTTCTTTCATGATTTCATGATTCAGATAGAGCATGCAATTTTAAGCAACTTTCTAATCTACTCCTATTATCAATTTTTCTTTCTTCTCTTGCTATCTTTATTTAAAAAGCAGGAATGTGATGCATAGGAACCGGCCCATTTTTGGCTGAGAACCTGGGTTATGTTTGCTTATTGGTGGGTAAATGTTGCTTAAAATGTCATGCTCTATCTGAATCATGAAAGAAAAAATTTGGGTTCGGTGTCCCTTTAATGTATACGCCCCGAACAAAAATCAAGCAAATGTTTTCAGAAAAACACTTGATACACTTATAACTTTGTCAAGGGGTATCATTATTGTAGCTGGAGACTTTAATGCAGCCTTGTTCCCCGTATTAGATTGTTTCCATGGTCATAGTAGTCTACCCTCATCGACCCTCCAAACAATACAATTTGAAATTACAAACTCAATACACTTTTTTCTCCCACCCAAAACAAACCTATTCTAGAATTGACTATCTCTTCTTAGATCAACTTAGTCTACACTTAGTGCTCTCCTCTGACATCTCACCAACCTCTTGGTCCAATCACTCTATGCTTACCCTAGAGCTCACCTGGTCCCCTGGTATCTCAATATTATTGGAGACTAGGGGGCCTATTTATCAAATGCCGACAGTGTGGATCAGGTCCGCAAGACATCGCTGAATGCGGAGAGCAATACGCTCTCCGTATTCAGCATTGCACCAGCAGCTCACAAGAGCTGCTGGTACAACGCTGCCCCCTGCAGACTCGCAGCCAATGGGCCGCCAGCAGGGGGTGTCAATCAACCCGATCATACTCGATCGGGTTGAATTCCGGCGATTCCTGTCCGCCTGCTCAGAGCAGGCGGACAGGGTTATGAAGCAGCGCTGCTCCATAACTTGTGTTTCTGGCGAGTCTGAAGACTCGTCAGAAACATGGGCCACCAAGCTCCATTTGGAGCTTGATAGATAGGCCCCTAGATGAATCTCTTTTTAAAAATCCCAAGTTAACAGGCCAGATTTTGAGATCACTGGTTGTCAGCCGCTTGTCGTGCCCTAGCCGCTTGTCGTGGCGAATGTGGGGCCCCCGGCGGTTGGTCTCGTTCCCACGTGCAGAGACGCAGAGACCAGTCTGTTCACTAGCTGCTGCTCTCTAGGTGAGGCCGCACACTGCCTAGATTTAAAGGGCCAGCCTCTGATTACTAGGACTCCCACCTGGAAAGCACAGGTGTGGGAGTCCCTATATGCTCTGTACTGAGTTATTGCCTAGGAAGGTCATTTTTACCCTGCTCCTGCTCCTCTGCTGTGATACTTGTGTATGCCTGTCCTACTGCTGAGACCAAAGACCTCTGCTGTGATACTTGGGTATGCTTATCCTACTGCTGATACCAAAGACCTCTGCTGTGATACTTGTGTATGCCTGTCCTACTTCTGAGACCAAATACCTCTGCTGTGATAGTTGTGTATTCTTATACTACTGCTGAGACTAAAGACTTCTGCTGTGATACTTGGGTATGCTTATACTACTGCAGTGACCAAAGACTTCTGCCGTAAAACTTGTGTATGCTTATCCTGCTGCTGAGA
This sequence comes from Bombina bombina, assembly GCF_027579735.1. Lineage (NCBI taxonomy): Eukaryota > Metazoa > Chordata > Amphibia > Anura > Bombinatoridae > Bombina > Bombina bombina. The sequence goes on from NC_069500.1 coordinate 863,062,830, forward strand.
CCAAAGACCTCTGCTGTGATACTTGGGTATGCTTATACTACTGCTGAAACCAAAGACCTCTGCCATGATACTTGTGTATGCTTATCCTGCTGCTGAGACCAAAGACCTCTGCTGTGATACTTGGGTATGTTTATACTACTGCTGAAACCAAAGACCTCTGCCATGATACTTGTGTATGCTTATACTACTGCTGAGACCAAAGACCTCTGCTCTTATACTTGTGTATGCTATTCTCCACACATTTTAATGTACCTATTTTGTCCTTCTTAGATTATTTGCTATTTATGTACTTAAAGAACCTTTTAGGGTTTGACTTTGCAATTAATCTATCATTTTAAATTTTAGCTAATTTAAAGGGACACTGAACCCAAAAATGTTTCTTTCGTGATTAAGATAGAGCATGCAATTTTAAGCAACTTTCTAATTTACTCCTATTATCAAATGTTCTTCATTCTCTTGGAATCTTTATTTGAAATGCAAGAATGTAAGTTAAGAGGTAGGTCCATTTTTGGTGAACAACCTGGGTTTTACTTGCTGATTGATGGATAAATTCACCCACCAACAAACAAGCGTTCTGAACCAAAAAATAGCTTAGATGCCTTCTTTTTCAAATAAAGATAGGAAGAGAACGAAGAAAAATTTATAATAGGAGTAAATTAGAAAGTTGCTTAAAATTGCATGGTCTATCTGAAGCACAAAAGAAAAAATTTGGGTTCAGTGCCCCTTTAATTGCTTTTTTGCATGCTTTGTTTACATTCCTTATAGATATGGTATGTTGAGTAGGTACTATTTTATTTGAATAATTTAAATACCCTACATTTTTCCTAATCTTTCTTAAAGGGGCAGTAAACCTAGCAAATAATGTTACATAATTCTGCACATAGTGCAGAATTATATAACATTAGCTAAGTGCCAGCTTTCTAAAGCAAAGGATTAGAGAGATATTTTAAACTCAATGTAGCTCGCTCCCGCTCTGGTCTGGTAGCGAGCTACATTGAGTTTAATAGCGCGATCGGGCCGACTGTGACTAGACAGCGTGACCGTGATGCGCTTAGGAGAAAAAACAGACCCGCTCAGTAGAGCCAGGAGCGGCTTTTTGTAAAATTAAATTTTCGTTGTAAAATATCTCTTTAACCCCTTAATGACCAACGACGTGCAGGGTACGTCCTTAAAAAAATACAGTTAATGACCGAGGACGTACCCTGCAGGTCATCGGTCTTGGAAAGCGGTGGAAGCAATCCTGCCGCTTTCCGGTTATTGCAGTGATGTCTTGATATCGAGGCATCCTGCAATAACCATACTTGGCCATCTGATGCAGAGAGAGCCACTCTGTGGCCCTCTCTGCATCGGACATCGATGGCCGCAATCGTTGGTGCGTGGGAGCCGATGTGGGAGGCCATCGATGACTTCTAGGCTGAAAAGGGGGACGGGATCGTGGGCGGGGTAACCTGGGGCGTGCACGGACACACACGCGTGCATAGGGGGTGGGCGCGTGCACGGGGCGGTAGCGGGTGGGAACCGCTACACTACAGAAAAATGTTTTGAGAAAAGTGGGAGAGAGGGGTGAGGGAATGGATATAAAAATGATCTAAGGGATCTGGGAGGGGGTGGAGGAAGCTACACTACTTAAAAAACAAAACAAAAAAAAACATTTTTTAAAAAAAATTGAGTTCTGCCAGTACTTAAGATGGCGGGGACAATTGTGGGGTGGGGGAGGGAAGAGAGCTGTTTGGGCCCTCCCAAAGCTCCCTAATTAACCCCTTCACTACTGGGCATAATACACGTGTGGTGCGCAGCAGCATTTAGTGGCCTTCTAATTACCAAAAAGCAACGCCAAAGCAATATAAGTCTGCTCTTTCTGAACAAAGGGCATCCCAGAGAAGCTTTTACAACCATTTATGCCATAATCGCACAAGTTGTTTGTAAGTAATTTCAATGAGAAACATAAAATTTTGAAAAATTTTATGTTTTTTTTAAATTTGATTGCATTTGGCGGTGAAATGGTGTCATGAAATAAACCAAAATGGGCCTACATCAATACTTGGGGTTGTCTACTACACTACACTAAAGCTAAAATTACCCCTAGAAGCTCCCTACATGCTCCCTAATTAACCTCTTCACTGCTGGGCATAATACACATGTGGTGCGCAGTAGCATTTAGCAGCCTTCTAATTACCAAAAAAAACAACACCAAAGCCATATATGTCTGCTATTTCTGAACAAAGGGGATCTTAGAGAAGCATTTACAACCATTTATGCCATAATCGCACAAGTTGTTTGTATATAATTTCAGTGAGAAACCTAAAGTTTGTGAAATTATTTGTGAAAAAGTGAACAATTTTTTTAATTTGATTGCATTTGTCGGTGAAAAAGTGGAATGAAATATACCAAAATGGGCCTAGATCAAAGTGGTTTGGAAATAGCAAAGCAAAGTAGTTTGGAAATAGCAAAGTGCTACTTGTATTTATTACTCTATAACTTGCAGAAAAAGCAAAGAACATGTAAACATTAGGGATATCTAAACTCAGGACAAAATTTAAAAACTATTTAGCATGGGTGTTTTTTTGGTGGTTGTAGATGTGTAACAGATTTTGGGGGTCAAAGTTAGAAAAATGTGTTTTTTTCCATTTTTTCCTCATTTTTTTTTATAGTAAATAAGATATGATGAAAATAATGGTATCTTTAGAAAGTCCATTTAGTGGTGAGAAAAACGTTATATAATATGTGTGGGTTAAGTAAATGAGTAAGAGGAAAATTACAGCTAAACACAAACACCGCAAAAATGTAAAAATAGCCTTGTTCCCAAAGGGACAGAAATGGAAAAGTGTTGTGTTCATTAAGGGGTTAATCCTTTGCTTTAAAAAGGTGACACTAAGCTAATGTGCAGAATTATATAACATTATTTGCTAGGTTTACTGTCCCTTTAAGACATTTTTATTTATCCACATTGGCTTGGATTTATTTATTATGTGTTGATATGTATATTTATTTACCAAAGTATTAAATGTTATACATTTATCCTCTGTATTTTTATTAGAGAATACTTTGTCCCAATTTATGTTATTTAATTATTTCCTCAAATCAATGAATTTTGCTTTCTTAAAATTAAAGTCTTAGTTAAACCTGTAAGACACTGCTTATGAAAAGTGATTTCATGTTATGATCACTGTTAACCAAACTTTCTTTGGCTTCTATGTTTGATATTATGGGGTAGATTTACCAATGTCTTTCTGACATGACACGCTGTAGCGTATCATGTCCAACAGACATCGCTGAATGACGATAGCATACGCTGTCGGCATTTATCATTGCACAAGTAGTTCACCAGAACTGCTTGTGCAATACCGCCCCCTGCAGATTTGCGGCCAATCGGCCGCTAGCAGGGGGTGTCAATCAGCCCGATCGTATAGAATCGGGCTGATTGAAGACTGCAGCCTCAGAGTTAGCGGGCAAGTTATGGAGCAGCGGTCATAACTGCTGTTTCTGGCAAGCCTGAAGGCTTAAGCGGAAACAAGGACCATTCGGCCCTTGTTAAATCTACCCCTATATCTGTATTGTTTGACTAAAATCCAATATAGCTTTGTTCCTAGTTTTGTTCCTAGTTAGCTCCTCTGTTAATTGTGACAAGAAGTTATCCCTGTAAACATTTAAAAATCTGCCCCCCTTAGCTGAATTACTAGTTTGATTGGCCCAGTTTATATCAGGGTAGTTAAAATCTTCCATAATTACAGCACTGTTATTAGCAGCCTTTATTATTTGTATTAGTAGTTGAGTTTCCTCCATGTCACTAATCTTTGGGGGCTTGTAACATGTTCCTAGTAATATTTGTTTTAGTATTTTTCCCCATTCCTTATTTCAACCCCCAGGGTCTCTACATTGTCACCTGTATCTTCCCTTATTGTAGGCGTAAGGTTAGGTTTAATATACATGCAAATTCCTCCACCCCTTTTATCACTCCTGTCCCTCCTAAATAAAATATAACCCTCTAAGTTAACTGCCCAGTCATGTGAATCATCCTCTTCTGCAACTAAGAGCTCCCCCATTTTTCCCTTCATGCTTCTTGCTTTTGCTGTCATACATTTAATTTGCATGCGCTTTCTGTTGATACTTGGTGGGCTTTCCAACAAACTTTCTAATTTGACAATTCCTAAGTCTTCCCTTTCTTGAGATATTCTTGGTGTGACATATTCCTAGATCTTTCTGTTCTATTGTGTTCAGACTGACCCTCCCCCCCATCGTCCTAGTTTAAAAGATTCTCTAAGCATGCTACCATCCTCTCCCCCAACACACCTGTGAAAAATCAGCCCAGTGCTCTAAAAAACTCAAACCCCTCATTTTTACACCATGTTTTTAACCATGAATTAACTGACTTTAGCTCCTTCTGCCTTACTGAGTTAGCACATGGCACTGGTAATATCTCAGAAAATTTTACCTTGGAGGTTCTTGCTTTAAGCTTGCTACCTAACTCCCTGAAGTCATTTTTAGGACTCTCCATCTCCCGCTGATTCCTTCATTAGTACCAATATGCACCATGGCTGCAGGATATGCCCCTGGAAGATAGCAAACTGCTCTATTTAATGGGTCTGGATGACAAATTACCCTATCAACCTTCCTAATAATAGAGTCTCCTACCAACAACATCTGCCTCAGGCCCTGACTTGTATGCCCCTCTTCCATAACTGAAGGACTGTTAACTATAGTATGCCCCTCTACCATGTCTGAAGGACCACCTACTATAGTATGCTCCTCTTCCATGACTAAAGGACTGTTCACTATATTAAGCAAAACAGCCCTCTCTGACACCCCTGAACTGATATCCACGACATCTTCACTCAATCTGGACAATCTGTTGGGGTGTACCAGCTCAGAGCTGGCCTGTCTCTTCCGCTTACCTTTACTTCGCCCTCTAACTGTGACCCAGCTACATTCTGGAGTCTCCCCATTTGAATCTTCCCCATTCCCACTGCTAGAACCATTAACAACCAGCTCAATCATATCCATTTGCCTTTCAAGTGTCTGAATTTCATGCAGTGTTGCAATTTGTTCCTCCAGAGCTCCAATACGAGTTTCTAAAGAGACAAAGTGCTCACATTTGCCACAAACATATAATCCCTGAAGTGGCTGCTCCAGTGATGCAAACATATGGCAAGCTTCCACACAGCATCTTATCTAGCAAGTGAGGGGGAGTGTGGGGGAACTGTCAGTGAGAGATTTATATATTTTGGGAAAGCTGTTATCTTAGAAGAGTGGGCTGTATCTTACATATTAGGGGAAGATAGTGTCAAGAGGCCCACTAGCCTTGAAAATTTTTAGTAAAACACATGTGTTTTCTTAAAGGGACAGTCTACATTAAAATTGTTATTGTTTAAAAAGATAGATAACCATTTCCCAGCTTTGCACAAACAACATTGTTATATTAATAAACTTTATACCATCTAAACCTCTAATTTTCTGCCTGTTTCTAAGCCACTACAGACAGCCTCTTATCACATGCTTTGCTTATTTGCTTTTCACAACAGGAGACTGCTAGTTCATGTGGGCCATATAGATAACATTGTGTTCACGCCTGGGGAGTTATTTAAGAGTTAGCACTGCACTAATTGGCTAAAATGTCAATAGATAATAAATAAAAAGTTGTGATCTGGGGGCTGTCAGAAGATGCTTAGATACAAGGTAATAACATAGGTAAAAAGTATATTAATATAACTGTGTTGGTTATGCAAAACTGGGGAATGGGTAATAAAGGGATTATCTATCTTTGAAAACAATAACAATTCTAGTGTAGCCTGACCCTTTAACATTTGCTTTTGTTATCTGAACTAATATGATTGACATTTTTAAACATGCCTACTAAATACAGCAAGTTTAATTAGGAGAACTTTTATTAGGGAGACAAGAGAGTGCATTGGGTTCCATCTTGTATACATCTGATTTGGGGAATTGCTGCTGAAACATATAATTGAGACTATGAGAATGAGATCACTCTAGGCTGCTGTACTGTGAGTTGGCCTTGCTATTGTACGCTGATACTCAAAGCTAAGTATATTGATTGTGTTTTAATTTGCAACATTGTTTTACATTGCTTAAAGGGACAGTATACACCAATTTTCATATAACTTCATGTAATAGACAGTGGACACTACTATAAAGAATAAGATGCACAGATACTGATCTAAAAATCCAGTATAAAATCTTCTAAAAACTTACTTAGAAGCTTGCAAGTTTAGCACTGTTGATTAGGTTAGGCTGGGACACCCAATGAAAGAGGTTGGGAGCAGACTTCCCTGCACATGAAAGGACAGATACAATAAACAGTAGCCAGCAGGAGTCTGTAAATGCGTGTATACATCTGACACTTTGGGGCTTGGTTAGGAATCTGAAAATCAGCACCAGGCCCGGACTGGCCATAGGGCATACCGGGCAAAATCCCGGTGGGCCGCTGAGCCCAGTGGGCCGCTGGCCTGGTTGCCTTAACCCCGCCCACTATTATTGAGTGCTGTGGCTAGCCTGAGAGCCTCTGTCTTAGTTTGCCCCAATTAAACGTTATTGTGACTGAGACTGTCACTATGTTGTGACATAATGACGTATGGTTCCAGTGCCGCGTACAGCTATTTACCCTCTGACTCTGACAGTGAGTGAAGTGACTGAGCTCAGGGGTGGACTGTCTGTGCCTTTCTGATACAGCACCTGCATTTCCTTATACAGCGCGGCCGTGAGCAGCGGGACATAGATACAGTGGAGTGGCCGTGAGACTGAGCATCCACTTAACTTACTTAGTTACTCACGGTCGGTCGCTGTATAGGAATTAGGGAAGACAGGTGCTGCTATGTGTTTGAATCATTGATCTGGCCGGGGGTGGGAACTAACAGGGGCCTCACATGACCGGCATGAACTCTCCATCCCTGACCTTCATCACTTCCTCCCAGTTAGTGGCGCGCATGGGAAGAGTGAGAGGGAAGCAGCAAGCTGAGCGAGGAAGGCTGCAGCAAGGCTGGGCTGGTAAGTCACAGTCACAAAAAAGTGTCTGCCTGGTGAGGTGAGCAAAAACATCAACAGTATGATTCTAAATCCTGTGATCTGTCACAGATTCTGTGTTGCTAAAATGCTATGTTACATTTTTAGTTTGTCAAGGTGAAAATGGGAGCACGTTTGAAATCCATCTTGCATGTCACATCAGAGACTTACTGAGCTAAGCCTTATTTACCCGTTATTAATTTACTCTGTATATAAAATTCAGAGCATATGTGTTGCTGCAATGAAACTGTCACTGTATGCTTCTTAATTCTAATTTCTAGGCACTATGGCCTAGATTTGGAGTTCGGCGGTAAAAGGGCTGTTAACGCTCCGCGGGTTTTTTTCTGGCCGCACCATAAATTTAACTCTGGTATCGAGAGTTCAAACAAATGCTGCGTTAGGCTCCAAAAAAGGAGCGTAGAGCATATTTACCGCAAATGCAACTCTCGATACCAGAGTTGCTTACGGACGCGGCCGGCATCAAAAACGTGCTCGTGCACGATTCTCCCATAGGAAACAATGGGGCAGTTTGAGCTGAAAAAAAACCTAACACCTGCAAAAAAGCAGCGTTCAGCTCTTAACGCAGCCCCATTGTTTCCTATGGGGAAACACTTCCTACGTCTGCACCTAACACTCTAACATGTACCCCGAGTCTAAACACCCCTAACCTTACACTTATTAACCCCTAATCTGCCGCCCCCGCTATCGCTGACCCCTGCATTACACTTTTAACCCCTAATCTGCCGCTCCGTAAACCGCCGCCACCTACGTTATCCCTATGTACCCCTAATCTGCTGCCCTAACATCGCCGACCCCTATGTTATATTTATTAACCCCTAATCTGCCCCCCACAACGTCGCCGACACCTGCCTACACTTATTAACCCCTAATCTGCCGAGCGGACCTGAGCGCTACTATAATAAAGTTATTAACCCCTAATCCGCCTCACTAACCCTATCATAAATAGTATTAACCCCTAATCTGCCCTCCCTAACATCGCCAACACCTACCTTCAATTATTAACCCCTAATCTGCCGACCGGAGCTCACCGCTATTCTAATAAATGTATTAACCCCTAAAGCTAAGTCTAACCCTAACACTAACACCCCCCTAAGTTAAATATAATTTTTATCTAACGAAATAAATTAACTCTTATTAAATAAATAATTCCTATTTAAAGCTAAATACTTACCTGTAAAATAAATCCTAATATAGCTACAATATAAATTATAATTATATTATAGCTATTTTAGGATTAATATTTATTTTACAGGCAACTTTGTAATTATTTTAACCAGGTACAATAGCTATTAAATAGTTAAGAACTATTTAATAGTTACCTAGTTAAAATAATAACAAATTTACCTGTAAAATAAATCCTAACCTAAGATATAATTAAACCTAACACTACCCTATCAATAAAATAATTAAATAAACTACCTACAATTACCTACAATTAACCTAACACTACACTATCAATAAATTAATTAAACACAATTGCTACAAATAAATACAATTAAATAAACTATCTAAAGTACAAAAAATAAAAAAGAACTAAGTTACAGAAAATAATAAAATATTTACAAACATAAGAAAAATATTACAACAATTTTAAACTAATTACACCTACTCTAAGCCCCCTAATAAAATAACAAAGCCCCCCAAAATAAAAAATTCCCTACCCTATTCTAAAATACAAATATTACAAGCTCTTTTACCTTACCAGCCCTGAACAGGGCCCTTTGCGGGGCATGCCCCAAGAATTTCAGCTCTTTTGCCTGTAAAAAAAAACATACAATACCCCCCCCCCCAACATTACAACCCACCACCCACATACCCCTAATCTAACCCAAACCCCCCTTAAATAAACCTAACACTAATCCCCTGAAGATCTTCCTACCTTGTCTTCACCATACCAGGTTCACCGATCCGTCCTGGCTCCAAGATCTTCATCCAACCCAAGCGGGGGTTGGCGATCCATAATCCGGTGCTCCAAAGTCTTCCTCCTATCCGGCAAGAAGAGGACATCCGGACCGGCAAACATCTTCTCCAAGCGGCATCTTCTATCTTCTTCCATCCGATGACGACCGGCTCCATCTTGAAGACCTCCAGCGCGGATCCATCCTCTTCTTCCGACGACTAGACGACGAATGACGGTTCCTTTAAGGGACGTCATCCAAGATGGCGTCCCTCGAATTCCGATTGGCTGATAGGATTCTATCAGCCAATCGGAATTAAGGTAGGAATTTTCTGATTGGCTGATGGAATCAGCCAATCAGAATATAGTTCAATCCGATTGGCTGATCCAATCAGCCAATCAGATTGAGCTCGCATTCTATTGGCTGTTCCGATCAGCCAATAGAATGCGAGCTCAATCTGATTGGCTGATTGGATCAGCCAATCGGATTGAACTATATTCTGATTGGCTGATTCCATCAGCCAATCAGAAAATTCCTACCTTAATTCCGATTGGCTGATAGAATCCTATCAGCCAATCGGAATTCGAGGGACGCCATCTTGGATGACGTCCCTTAAAGGAACCGTCATTCGTCGTCTAGTCGTCGGAAGAAGAGGATGGATCCGCGCTGGAGGTCTTCAAGATGGAGCCGGTCGTCATCGGATGGAAGAAGATAGAAGATGCCGCTTGGAGAAGATGTTTGCCGGTCCGGATGTCCTCTTCTTGCCGGATAGGAGGAAGACTTTGGAGCACCGGATTATGGATCGCCAACCCCCGCTTGGGTTGGATGAAGATCTTGGAGCCAGGACGGATCGGTGAACCTGGTATGGTGAAGACAAGGTAGGAAGATCTTCAGGGGATTAGTGTTAGGTTTATTTAAGGGGGGTTTGGGTTAGATTAGGGGTATGTGGGTGGTGGGTTGTAATGTTGGGGGGGGGGGTATTGTATGTTTTTTTTTACAGGCAAAAGAGCTGAAATTCTTGGGGCATGCCCCGCAAAGGGCCCTGTTCAGGGCTGGTAAGGTAAAAGAGCTTGTAATATTTGTATTTTAGAATAGGGTAGGGAATTTTTTATTTTGGGGGGCTTTGTTATTTTATTAGGGGGCTTAGAGTAGGTGTAATTAGTTTAAAATTGTTGTAATATTTTTCTTATGTTTGTAAATATTTTATTATTTTCTGTAACTTAGTTCTTTTTTATTTTTTGTACTTTAGATAGTTTATTTAATTGTATTTATTTGTAGCAATTGTGTTTAATTAATTTATTGATAGTGTAGTGTTAGGTTAATTGTAGGTAATTGTAGGTAGTTTATTTAATTATTTTATTGATAGGGTAGTGTTAGGTTTAATTATATCTTAGGTTAGAATTTATTTATCAGGTAAATTTGTTATTATTTTAACTAGGTAACTATTAAATAGTTCTTAACTATTTAATAGCTATTGTACCTGGTTAAAATAATTACAAAGTTGCCTGTAAAATAAATATTAATCCTAAAATAGCTATAATATAATTATAATTTATATTGTAGCTATATTAGGATGTATTTTACAGGTAAGTATTTAGCTTTAAATAGGAATTATTTATTTAATAAGAGTTAATTTATTTCGTTAGATAAAAATTATATTTAACTTAGGGGGGTGTTAGTGTTAGGGTTAGACTTAGCTTTAGGGGTTAATACATTTATTAGAATAGCGGTGAGCTCCGGTCGGCAGATTAGGGGTTAATAATTGAAGGTAGGTGTCGGGGATGTTAGGGAGGGCAGATTAGGGGTTAATACTATTTATGATAGGGTTAGTGAGGCGGATTAGGGGTTAATAACTTTATTATAGTAGCGCTCAGGTCCGCTCGGCAGATTAGGGGTTAATAAGTGTAGGTAGGTGTCGGCGACGTTGAGGGGGGCAGATTAGGGGTTAATAAATATAACATAGGGGTCGGCGATGTTAGGGGTAGCAGATTAGGGGTACATAGGGATAACGTAGGTGGCGGCGATTTGCGGTCGGAAGATTAGGGGTTAATTATTTTAAGTAGCTTGCGGCGACGTTGTGGGGGGCAAGTTAGGGGTTAATAGATATAATACAGGGGTCGGCGGTGTTAGGGGCAGCAGATTAGGGGTACATAAGTATAACGTAGGTGGCGGTCGGCAGATTAGGGGTTAAAAATTTTAATCGAGTGGCGGCGATGTGGGGGGACCTCGGTTTAGGGGTACATAGGTAGTTTATGGGTGTTAGTGTACTTTAGGGTACAGTAGTTAAGAGCTTTATAAACCGGCGTTAGCCAGAAAGCTCTTAACTCCTGCTATTTTCAGGCGGCTGGAATCTTGTCGTTAGAGCTCTAACGCTCACTGCAGAAACGACTCTAAATACCGGCGTTAGGAAGATCCCATTGAAAAGATAGGCTACGCAAATGGCGTAGGGGGATCTGCGGTATGGAAAAGTCGCGGCTGAAAAGTGAGCGTTAGACCCTTTAATCACTGACTCCAAATACCAGCGGGCGGCCAAAACCAGCGTTAGGAGCCTCTAACGCTGGTTTTGACGGCTACCGCCGAACTCTAAATCTAGGCCTATGTCCAGAAAATGTTGCAGAGGTACAGAATAAAGGTTAAGGCTTCCTAGATGTACTACTGTATAACAATGGCTTTGGGAAAGTTTGGGATCAAAACAACTGTTTATGGTAACTCTGTGTCCTTAGCATCTGCCTCAGAGCTGCATGAATAAGATTTACATAAGCTTGTGCCAAAGCTGAGAGACTATCTAAGTTCTTACCAATGCCAGATATAAGTGAACAAAGTTCATAATAAGAGAAAATAGTTCAAAATGATTTTTAAAAAGCCATATCTGTAATATTTTTTAAATTTCTAACTGGTTGAATATCACTGAAATTAAAGAAGTATTTAAGTATTATATATATATATACACATACATACACACACATTGGAAATCACTGGATCACAAAAAAACTGTATAAAATGTTTTTTGCATTGTTTTGCAGTCCATGGAATACTAAGAGAACAAAGCAAATTTGATGATAAATGTACATTGAAAAGTTGTTTATATAAATATAAATTATATGCCCTATCTGAATCATGAAAGTTAAATTTTTACTAGACTATCCCTTTAAATAAATAGTGAGCGGGGGGGGGGGGGGGAGTGGGCCTCTTTGCCCTAAAATGCCCGGGCCTCTTTTTGGTCCCAGTCCGGCCCTGATCAGCACAATGCTATTAAAAATAAGCAAAATTATACATTGTTACAAAAACACCCCCAGATGGGCTATATAAATGGATCATCTAAAAAACATTAATGCAAAGAAAAATCTAGTGTACAATGTCCCTTTAATGTAATATCATTGTATTGAATGTCACTGAAAATAAAATTATCTGCTGGCGTATGTAAAAACATTTAATATCATAATAAAACACTGTTATTATTTCACTGTATTTTATGTTGGTCCTCCCTTTCTTAGTGCTAAACCACAAACTTTGTTATGGCACATGAGTAGTGCTGAAAGCCAGACAAAACACTAGGGCCTAGATTTGGAGTTTGGCGGTAAAAGGGCTGTTAACGCTCCGCTGGCTTTTTTCTGGCCGCACCATAAATTTAACTCTGGTATCGAGAGTTCAAACAAATGCTGCGTTAGGCTCCAAAAAAGGAGCGTAGAGCATTTTTTCCGCAAATGCAACTCTCGATACCAGAGTTGCTTACGGACGCGGCCAGCCTCAAAAACGTGCTCGTGCACGATTCTCCCATAGGAAACAATGGGGCTGTTTGAGCTGAAAAAAAACCTAACACCTGCAAAAAAGCAGCGTTCAGCTCCTAACGCAGCCCCATTGTTTCCTATGGGGAAACACTTCCTACGTCTGCACCTAACACTCTAACATGTACCCCGAGTCTAAACACCCCTAACCTTACACTTATTAACCCCTATTCTGCCGCCCCCGCTATCGCTGACCCCTGCATATTTTTTTAACCCCTAATCTGCCGCTCCGTAAACCGCCGCAACCTACGTTATCCCTATGTACCCCTAATCTGCTGCCCTAACATCGCCGACCCCTATATTATATTTATTAATCCCTAATCTGCCCCCCTCAACGTCGCCGACACCTGCCTACACTTATTAACCCCTAATCTGCCGAGCGGACCGCACCGCTACTATAATAAAGTTATTAACCCCTAACCCGCCTCACTAACCCTATCATAAATAGTATTAACCCCTAATCTGCCCTCCCTAACATCGCCGACACCTACCTTCAATTATTAACCCCTAATCTGCCGAGCGGACCTCACCGCTATTCTAATAAATGTATTAACCCCTAAAGCTAAGTCTAACCCTAACACTAACACCCCCCTAAGTTAAATATAATTTACATCTAACGAAATAAATTAACTCTTATTAAATAAATTATTCCTATTTAAAGCTAAATACTTACCTGTAAAATAAATCCTAATATAGCTACAATATAAATTATAATTATATTATAGCTATTTTAGGATTAATATTTATTTTACAGGCAACTTTGTAATTATTTTAACCAGGTACAATAGCTATTAAATAGTTAAGAACTATTTAATAGTTACCTAGTTAAAATAATAACAAATATTTACAAACATAAGAAAAATATTACAACAATTTTAAACTAATTACACCTACTCTAAGCCCCCTAATAAAATAACAAACACCCCCAAAATAAAAAATTCCCTACCCTATTCTAAATTAAAAAAGTTACAAGCTCTTTTACCTTACCAGCCCTGAACAGGGCCCTTTGCGGGGCATGCCCCAAGAATTTCAGCTCTTTTGCCTGTAAAAGAATAAATACAATACCGCCCCCCCCAACATTACAACCCACCACCCACATACCCCTAATCTAACACAAACCCCCCTTAAATAAACCTAACACTAAGCCCCTGAAGATCTTCCTACCTTGTCTTCACCATCCAGGTTCACCGATCCGTCCTGAAGAGCTCCTCCGATGTCCTGATCCAAGCCCAAGCGGGGGGCTGAAGAGGTCCATGATCCGGTCAAAGTCTTCATCCAAGCGGGGCAGAAGAGGATCTTCCATCCGATTGAAGTCATCATCCAGGCGGCATCTTCTATGGTCTTCCATCCGGAGCGAAGCGGCAGGATCCTGAAGACCTCCAGCGCGGAACATCCATCCGGACCGACGACTGAACGACGAATGACTGTTCCTTTAAGGGACATCATCCAAGATGGCGTCCCTCGAATTCCGATTGGCTGATAGGATTCTATCAGCCAATCGGAATTAAGGTAGGAATTTTCAGAAAATTCCTACCTTAATTCTGATTGGCTGATAGAATCCTATCAGCCAATCGGAATTCGAGGGACGCCATCTTGGATGACGTCCCTTAAAGGAACAGTCATTCGTCGTTCAGTCGTCGGTCCGGATGGATGTTCCGCGCTGGAGGTCTTCAGGATCCTGCCGCTTCGCTCCGGATGGAAGACCATAGAAGATGCCGCCTGGATGATGACTTCAATCGGATGGAAGATCCTCTTCTGCCCCGCTTGGATGAAGACTTTGACCGGATCATGGACCTCTTCAGCCCCCCGCTTGGGCTTGGATCAGGACATCGGAGGAGCTCTTCAGGACGGATCGGTGAACCTGGATGGTGAAGACAAGGTAGGAAGATCTTCAGGGGCTTAGTGTTAGGTTTATTTAAGGGGGGTTTGTGTTAGATTAGGGGTATGTGGGTGGTGGGTTGTAATGTTGGGGGGGGGGGTATTGTATTTATTCTTTTACAGGCAAAAGAGCTGAAATTCTTGGGGCATGCCCCGCAAAGGGCCCTGTTCAGGGCTGGTAAGGTAAAAGAGCTTGTAACTTTTTAAATTTAGAATAGGGTAGGGAATTTTTTATTTTGGGGGTGTTTGTTATTTTATTAGGGGGCTTAGAGTAGGTGTAATTAGTTTAAAATTGTTGTAATATTTTTCTTATGTTTGTAAATATTTTTTTATTTTTTGTAACTTAGTTCTTTTTTATTTTTTGTACTTTAGCTAGTTTATTTAATTGTATTTATTTGTAGGAATTGTGTTTAATTAATTTATTGATAGTGTAGTGTTAGGTTAATTGTAGGTAATTGTAGGTAGTTTATTTAATTATTTTATTGATAGGGTAGTGTTAGGTTTAATTATATCTTAGGTTAGGATTTATTTTACAGGTAAATTTGTTATTATTTTAACTAGGTAACTATTAAATAGTTCTTAACTATTTAATAGCTATTGTACCTGGTTAAAATAATTACAAAGTTGCCTGTAAAATAAATATTAATCCTAAAATAGCTATAATATAATTATAATTTATATTGTAGCTATATTAGGATTTATTTTACAGGTAAGTATTTAGCTTTAAATAGGAATCATTTATTTAATAAGAGTTAATTTATTTCGTTAGATGTAAATTATATTTAATTTAGGGGGGTGTTAGTGTTAGGGTTAGACTTAGCTTTAGGGGTTAATACATTTATTAGAATAGCGGTGAGCTCCGGTCGGCAGATTAGGGGTTAATAATTGAAGGTAGGTGTCGGCGATGTTAGGGAGGGCAGATTAGGGGGTTAATACTATTTATTATAGGGTTAGTGAGGCGGGTTAGGGGTTAATAACTTTATTATAGTAGCGCTCAGGTCCGCTCGGCAGATTAGGGGTTAATAAGTGTAGGCAGGTGTCGGCGACGTTGAGGGGGGCAGATTAGGGGTTAATAAATATAATATAGGGGTCGGCGGTGTTAGGGGCAGCAGATTAGGGGTACATAGGGATAACGTAGGTGGCGGCGCTTTGCGGTCGGAAGATTAGGGGTTAATTATTTTAAGTAGCTGACGGCGACGTTGTGGGGGGCAGGTTAGGGGTTAATAAATGTAATATAGGGGTCGGCGGGGTTAGGGGCAGCAGATTAGGGGTACATAAGTATAATGTAGGTGGCGGTCGGCAGATTAGGGGTTAAAAATTTTAATCGAGTGGCGGCGATGTGGGGGGACCTCGGTTTAGGGGTACATAGGTAGTTTATGGGTGTTAGTGTACTTTAGGGTACAGTAGTTAAGAGCTTTATGAACCGGCGTTAGCCAGAAAGCTCTTAACTCCTGCTATTTTCAGGCGGCTGGAGTTTTGTCGTTAGAGCTCTAACGCTCACTTCAGAAACGACTCTAAATACCGGCGTTAGAAAGATCCCATTGAAAAGATAGGATACGCAAATGGCGTAGGGGGATCTGCGGTATGGAAAAGTCGCGGCTGAAAAGTGAGCGTTAGACCCTTTAATCACTGACTCCAAATACCAGCGGGCGGCCAAAACCAGCGTTAGGAGCCTCTAACGCTGGTTTTGACGGCTACCGCCGAACTCCAAATCTAGGCCCAGGTTTAGCTTTCAACAAAGAATACAGAAAGAACAAAGCAAATTTAATGATAAAAGTAAATTGGAAAGTTGTTTCAAATTGCATGCCCTATCTGAATCATGAGTTTAATTTTGACTAGACTGTCCCTTTAAGGAATGTCTTTCAAATTTTATAAATTATTTATATTTAAATATAGACTTGCATTCATTTTTACCTTAAAACAGTCATTGAAATTTAAATACATTACCAAGGAAGTGTCCTAAGGCCTCTTAATGTGCCAATTAGTTACTTTTAGATAGCTCTCCAAGGACCAACAAACAACAGTAATCCTTTGTAAAATTCAAAAATGTAATTATACCACACATATGTCTTTTATAATGTGAATAGACATTTGTTTTATTGGATTTTAATTTGGCATAACAAAAAGTGTTCATTGTCCTTGTAATTACTGTGAAAAAAAGTTACGGCTAGATAACGAGTTTTGCGTTATGAGGGGTGCGGTACTAACTTGCATGTTATTCTCACCGCTCACTTTCCTACAGCGCTGGTATTACAGGTTTTTAAAAACCCGGCGTTAAAAGGCAAGAAGTGAGCATAGAGCAAACTTGTGCTCCATACCGCACTCCAATACCAGCGATTTCCCCATAGACATCAATGGGGAGAGCTGGCTGAGAAAAAGTCTAACACCTGCAATAAAGCAGAGAAAATCTCAGTAACGCAGCCCCATTGATTCCTATGGGGAAACACATTTTATGTTTACACCTAACACCCTAACATGAACCCTGAGTCTAAACACCCCTAATCTTACACTTATTAACCCCTAATCTGCCGCCCCCGACATCGCCATTATACTTATTAACCCCAAATCTGCCGCTCCGGACATCGCTGCTACCTATATTATACTTATGAACCCCTAATCTGCTGCCCACAACATCGCCGACCCCTACATGTTATTAACCCCTAATCTGCCGCCCCCAACGTCGCCACCACTATAATAAACATATTAACCCCTAAGCAGCCGTACTCCCGCATCGCAAACACTAGTTAAATATTATTAACCCCTAATCTGCCGCTCCTAACATCGCTGCCACCTACCTACATTTATTAACCCTTAATCTGCCACCCCCAACGTCGCTGCCACTATACTAAATTTATTAACCCCTAAACCTAAGTCTAACCCTAACACCCCCTAACTTTAATATAATTAAAATTAATCTAAATAAAACCTAATATCATTACCTAAATTATTCCTATTTAAAACTAAATACTTACCTGTAAAATAAACCCTAAGCTAGCTACAAAAGAACTAATAGTTACATTGTAGCTAGCTTAGGGTTTATTTTTATGTTACAGGCAAGTTTGTATTTATTTTAACTTGGTAGAATAGTTACTAAATAGTTATTAACTATTTACTAACTACCTAGCTAAAATAAATACAAATTTACACTAACACACTACAATTAAATAAATTAAATACAATTAACTAAATTAAATAAAATTAGCTAAATTACAAAAAAACCCCCACTAAATTACAGAAAATAAAAAACAAATTACAAGATCTTTAAACTAATTACACCTAATCTAATAGCCCTATCAAAATAAAAAAAGCCCACCCAAAATAAAAAAAAACCTAGCCTAAACTAAACTACCAATAGCCCTTAAAAGGGCCTTTTGCAGGGCATTGCCCCAAATAAATCAGCTCTTTTACCTGTAAAAAAAATACAAACAACCCCCCCAACAGTAAAACCCACCACCCACAGAACCAACCCCCCAAATAACTAAACTAAACTAAAACTCTAACTAAAAAAACCTAAGCTCCCCATTGCCCTGAAAAGGGCTTTTGAATGGGCATTGCCCTTAAAAGGGCATTTAGCTCTATTGCGGCCCAAAGCCCTAACCTAAAAAAAAAACACCCAATACACCCTTAAAAAATCCTAACACTAACCCCCAAAGATCCACTTACCGGGAGAAGTCTTCATCCAAGTGGCAAGATGTCCTCAACAAAGCCGGCAAAAGTGGTCCTCCAGACAGGCAGAAGTGGTCCTCCAGACGGGCAGAAGTCTTCAACCAGATGGCATCTTCTATCTTCATCCTTCCGACGCGGAGCGGCTCCATCTTCAAGACATCCGGCGCGGAGCATCCTCTTCAATCGACGTCTTCTTCTGTAATGAAGGTACCTTTAACTGACGTCATCCAAGATGGCGTCCCTTAGATTCCATTTGACTGATAGAATTCTATCAGCCAATCGGAATTAAGGTTGAAAAAATCCTATTGGCTGATTGCATTGAACTTCAATCCTATTGGCTGATCCAATCAGCCAATAGGATTGAGCTTGCATTCTATTGGCTGTTCCAATCAAATTTTTTAGTTTAGGGCTTTGGGCCGCAATAGAGCTAAATGTCCTTTTAAGGGCAATGCCCATCCAAAAGCCCTTTTCAGGGCAATGGGGACCTTAGGTTTTTTTTAGTTAGGGTTTTATTTGGGGGGTAGGTTGTGTGGGTGGTGGGTTTTACTGTTGGGGGGTTGTTTGTATTTTTTTTACAGGTAAAAGAGCTGATTTATTTGGGGCAATGCCCTGCAAAAGGCCCTTTTAAGGGCTATTGGTAGTTTAGTTTAGGCTAGGTTTTTTTATTTTGGGTGGGCTTTTTTATTTTGATAGGGCTATTAGATTAGGTGTAATTAGTTTAAAAATCTTGTAATTTGTTTTTTATTTTCTGTAATTTAGTGTTTTTGTTTTTTGTAATTTAGCTAATTTTATTTAATTTAGTTAATTGTATTTAATTTAGTTAATTTATTTAATTGTAGTGTAGTGTTAGGTGTTAGTGTAACTTAGGTTAGGTTTTATTTTACAGGTACATTTGTATTTATTTTAGCTAGGCAGTTAGTGAATAGTTAATAACTATTTAGTAACTATTCTACCTAGTTAAAATAAATACAAACTTGTCTGTAAAATAAAAATAAACCCTAAGATAGCTACAATGTAACTATTAGTTATTTTGTAGCTAGCTTAGGGTTTATTTTACAGGTAAGTATTTAGTTTTAAATAGCAATAATTTAGGTAATGATAGTAATTTTTATTTATATTTATTTTGATTATATTTAAGTTAGTGGGTGTTAGGGTTAGACTTAGATTTAAGGAGGCTTAACGCTGCTTTTTTACTCATAACGCAAGACTCGTAATCTAGCCGTTAGTTTGCTGACATCAATGTCAAAATAAATCAACAAACACTTTCTTACCAAGGAGATGTCTTGATCTTTTTACATACATTTTTTTGCTTTTCTTAGTAAAGACGCTAAACAGCAAAAATAAATAAAAAAATATATATAATATTTACTCATGTTTTGTAGATGATCTATTTATATAGCCCATTAAGGTTTTTTTTTAAAAAATGTATAGTTTTGCTTATTTTTAAATAACATTGCTCTGATTTTCAGACTCCTAACCAAGTCCCAAAGTTTTATTTGAATACCGTCAGCTACCTTCTCCAGCTTGCTTCTGTTTGTGTAAAGGGTCTTTTCATATGCAAAAGAAGGGGGAGGGGGGAGTGTCTTATTTCCCACTTGCAGTGGGCTTTCCAACTACCTTTTCAACAGAGCTAAACTGACAGCTTCTAAGTAAGTTCTTAAATAATTTTATACTCAATTTTTATATCAGTATCTGTGTATCTTTTTCTTTATAGTAGTGTCTATTACATGCAGTTATATGAAAATGAGTGTATACTGTCCCTTTAAAGGGATACTAAACCCATTTTTGTCTTTCATGATTCAGATAGAGCATGTAATTTTAAGCAACTATTTAATTTACTCCTATTATTATTTTTTCTTTGTTCTCTTTGTATCTTTGTTTGAAAAGCAGGAATGTAAAGCTTAGGAGCCGGCACGTTTTTGGTTCAGAACACTGGATAGCGCTAGCTTATTGGTGGCTACATTTAGCCACCAATAAGAAAGCGTAACCCAGGCACTAAAAAACAATCTAAAGAGCTTGTTTGAGTAGCCATGGGCTTTTTTTTTTTAAGAAGTTTTAAAATGGATTTATAAAAGTTGAAATCTGGTTTTAGAAATCTCTGCTGTCTAATAAAAAGTTAGTGTCCAGTACTGCAAAAAATAAAATAAAATGTAGTTTTTTACTTTTACACTTTGCAGCAGCATGCTACTTTTTCTGCAAACATTTATCTTTCTTGCACCTATATTTGTTATGTTTATAATAAAATTAGATATGTTCCTCTTTTCTAGTTCACCAATACTGCATTTTTTAAAAAAAAAAAACTGGTGTAGTTTGTTGACACACTGTATATACTTCCTTTTACAGCTAAATAAATATAGCAGGTTTAACATGTGCTTTTAGGGCCCTTTCATAATTCCATAATCTTGTAATCACATTCTGTATGGCTCAATCTAGTTTAATCCAGAACCTGTTTACATAGCACGGCTTTTACAGTTCTGAAACTGCGATGCATTTGCTGCCCAAAGAGCAAACTGCTGTAAATAAATATTCTGTATAATCAGCCATGTTAAAGCCGTCCAATGTGGATCCCCTACACTTATTTAAGTCAATAAAACAAACTGACAGACTCACATGCAATGAAAAGTTAACTTATTTTACCATCTGGCTTCCTACCTATAACAAAATGTGTGCCTGAAAGTCAGAGCATATGCAAGTACCGTCTGACCACGTGGCAGAAAGTCAGAGCAAGCACAGATCTTCAGCATTAACCCTGCTGCAGTCTAATACAAAGCAATATTCCTTATGCATGTGACAAATCCAGTTTTTTTTGTCATTCATATTGAAATTTATACTATTTTTTCTATACAAGGTGAATATATTTCCTAGGTTTAAAACCCATATGTTTTGTTTACATAACAATTGTGGTCATACCCAAACTAAATTGAAGTTCAAAATCTTTTCAACCACAGTGGCTGACACCCACCACCGCAGCCACCTGCTGAGTAGTGCTGCTGAGTGCTGAGCCTGACTGACTGAGAGACCCACCCAGACTGAGCCTGTCCCTGACTGACGGTCGCCATCACTACCTACCTAACCAGCAAGCTGCTCAGCTCAGCTGCTGCTGTACTGCCGGACAGGTATTCTGGGAACCAAGGTCCTAGTCCAACGGCAGGCTTACAGCACCAGGGCTGACCTGATTGAAGGGCTCTCATTGACAGAGACAGTCTGACTGACAGAGACGATCACCACGCACACACATGACACGACACGTGAGTCGTCTCACTATGTGCCTCTCTCTTCCCGCCCAACGCCCAGACCTCGATGACGTCACTGATGAAAAAGACCACTGAGTGTTGATTGGCTGGGCTCCAAGGCTCCTTACAGAGCAGCCTCTATAGGAAGCGATATAAGACTTAACCACTGGGTGGCAGTCTGTGCGCGGCCCATATGAAAAATTGCATCAAACTCCTCAAAGACATCCATATTGCGCAAAAGGAGGAGAGCTGAATGGCTTACAGCATCTCCTTCCTTGCGCAATATGGAAGGATGCGTAAGATAATAATTTATTACTTTGGTTTTAATTTTGATTTGCCTGGCATTTTGGCGGCGGGCAGGGGGTGGGGGCTTAGGGTGGGTCAGTTCAAGGGATACCAACATTTTTTTTTTAAATTAATATATATATATTTTCAAGATTATTACAAAAAAAGTGTAATTACACCTCACCTGCCTCCTATGAGTGTACGTCACTGATTAATATGTAATTTTCCTTTTTTAGTTGTTTATTAAAATTGTTTAACTAACACTATTAAAAACACAACATTAAAGGTTTAATTTTCAGAGTTTTAAAAATGGCATGACTTGCTTTATTAGGTCACAGTTTTATACTTATATAATATGTTGAATGTATTATATACGTGTTTATAGCTTTCTCAGTGTTCAAGTTCTAATAATCGCATAATCACTGTACACATTACTGGTGTTTTTTTTATATTTCTCTAAACCTAATAGAAACACATTTTAAACAATTAATAAAACTGTAATATGGATTTTGTTAACGTTCTTAAATGACTTAAACCTGTTTCATACTTTGATAACTGAATATATTACTGTTGATGTATTTATTATAAATAAGCATTTGAATTGAATGTTGAATAAATAAGATTGGAGCATAGAGTTTAATAACCCTAAACATACACACATCTGACATACTTTTAAGAATTAGGCCCCGATGTTCAAAAGTGCTACGAGGCGGCGAAATATTCCAAAAGATCCGCTGCTATGTTGAGCGAGCTTGTCGGAATATTCCAAGCTCCTAAATTAGCCGCATTGCTGAGAGGTGTTTACTATACACGCCATTGGTCGGCAATGCTGGCTTAACCAGCATCGCCTACCAAATTGGCGATGTATAGTAAACGATCCCTGGAATATTACTGCCGTCTGCCTATCTGCTACTCCTAATAGCCCTAAACCAAAGTACCCCCAAAGTACAAGGTATCTAAATCGCCACATACTCACAGCAAATTACTATTAACCTCTAAACCGCTGCATACCAACCACAAGTTCTATCTATTAACCCCCTATGCCGCCATGAACCCACTGCAAGTTCTAACTATTAACCGCCTATGCCGCCACATACCCACCGCAACTCCTAACTATTAACCCCTATACCGCCATGAACCCACCGCAAGTTCTTACTATTAACCTCTTATGCCGCCACATACCTTCTGCAGATCCTATTAACATTTGTTCTGCCACATACCCACCGCAAGTGCTAACTATTAACCCCCGCCATAAAAAAATGTAACTTTAAAAAAATCTAACTTAAAAAATATAAAAACCCTAAACCGAAAAAAAAACAAACAAAATATATGCCTACTCTAACACCTAACCCCCCTCTAAACTAACCCCCCCTAAACTAAGTTACATAAAAAAAAATATATATATATATATATATATATATATATATATTTATATATATACCTAACACTAAACTACATGCCCTATAAAATAAAAAAGCCCCCCAAAATAAAATAAAAATCTCTGGACCCTAACTCTGAAATAAATTACAATAGCCCTTAAAAAGGCATTTTGGAGGCCATTGCCCTCAGCTCTTTTGCATTTATAAAAGAGTTACAAAACCCCCCCACCTACATTAAAGTAACCCCCACCCCCCAAAATAAAAAAATCTAACCTTAAAAACCTAGGCTACGAAATAAAATAAAAAATAAAAAAGGTATTCTAAAAAATAAAAATGCACCCAAAAAAACCCCTAACTAAACCCAAAAGTGAGAGCCCATGTTCGCGGTGGCGGACTTCGGCGGCCGCCTTTGCATCTTCTTTTCTTCGGCTCTCTTCGGGGAGTCCTCGTCTTAATGTGATCTCCCCCGCACACTTAAACCTGGACTATACAGGCGTACCACTTACTTCTGATTGGCTGATTGGACTTGGAGCCATGGATGAAGAAGGGCCCCACAGGTGATAAAGATTGCGGAGCCTAAGTCCTCCTCCGCAAAGATGGCCCCCGGTGCCTGGAGCCATGGATGAAGATGAGCCTGCAATGGATAAAGAGGATCCGGAGTCCCCATCAACTATGAGTAACACTTGTGGGGTTAGTGTTTTTTTGAATTGTGATTTTTATTTTTAAGACTAGGCTTTGTCTTTAAAAATTTATTTAGTAGCCTAGGTTTTAAAGTTAGATTTTTTTATTTTGGGGGGTGGGGGGTTACTTTAATATAGGTGCAGAGTTTTGTAACTTTTTTATTTTTTAATGCAAAAGAGTTGTGATCGCTTTAGGGTAATGCCCTACAAAAGTCCCTTTTAAGGGCTATTGCGATTTATTTTAGAGTAAGGGTTTAGTTTTTTTTTTATTGTGGGGTTATTTTATGGAGCATGTAGTTTAGTGTTAGGTATATATTTTTTATTTTGGATAATCGTAACTTAGATTGGGTGATTATTGTTAGTTAGGATTTTGTAGGCTTTAATCTCCTAACCACCCCCATACCTGTATGATTGATTATTGATGGTTACGAATTATTAGGCCTTAATCAACTAACCACCCATCATACCTGTATGCAGAGCTGCCACTAGAAATGTTGGGGCCCCTTACTTAACCATTGATCAGCCCCCCCCCCCCCCCCCCCCACCTTTGACATGTGCAAATTTTGACCAAGTGACTAAAATCTATATGCAGTTTACTTTATTCTTAAAGGGACAGTATACTGTAAAATAGTTTTTCCCTTAATGTGTTTACAATTGCTTTTTTTACCAACTGCAGAGTAAAAAATGTATGAAAATTAGCTTTTTAAGGCTTATTTGTGTATATTAAATCTCTGGTTTTGTGTTTTGAAGCCACAACCTAATAAAATGGGTTGAGCTTGTAGGTATAATCAGATCTCATTACTGTATCACATTGTGCACATATACCTGCTTCTTTATCTTATATCTGTCCTTAAAACAATCACCAGTACTTTGAGAGAACAATGGAAAATCAACATTTTATTACCTTATCTCTGCTTTATCACACTGGGAGTGTAATTTCTTCTGCTGGCTGTGTTTACAAAGCTTATCTATAGCTGGTACGCGCGGCCACAAACTTTCAGAATAGGTGGGGATACCACATGCTAAATCAACAATTTCAAATGCCAATATAAGGGTAAAGGAGCTACTTGTAAACAATTTAATACACTCCAGCAGGTAAAGTGGATCATTGGGAACAAATTAAAGGGGAGAAAAATTTTGAGTAAACTGTCTCCCTTTAAGTGTAGTCAAACTTGGAAATGTTGTAAAGGTAGTAACTCACAAACACAGAAACACATAAGGATTCACATATAGACATTTTAGCAGACACGCAAAGAACACACAAACAATCTCAGACACCAGAACAGACACTCAGCACTTGTTTACATTGACCTGACAGTTCTGTCAAAAAAGGAGATTTACAAGACAAAATATGGAGTTCTGATTTTCTTTTTATTGAAGGAAGATGACAACTATATGATGACAACAGCATGCAGTGGCTGAAAGGAAGGGCCCTGAACTGCCTAAACAATCATTTAAAGGGACAGTCAACACCAGAATTTTTGTTGTTTAAAAAGATAGATAATCCCTTTATTACCCAATTGCCCAGTTTTGCATAACCAACACTGTTATATTAATATACTTTTTACCTTGGCGATTAACTTGTATTGAAGCATCTTTTAACAGCCCCCTGATCACATGACATTTTATTTATTATCTATTGACTTTCATTTTAGCCAATTAGTGCAGTGTCAGCCACAAGCCACGGGCGTGATCACAATGTTATCTATATGGCTCACATGAACTAGCTCTCTCCTGCTGTGAAAAGCAAATAAAAAAACATGTGATAAGAGGCAGCCTTCAAGGGCTTAGAAATTATCATATGAGCCTTCCTAGCTTTAGCTTTCAACTAAGAATACCAAAAGAACAAAGCAAAATTGGTGATAAAAGTAAATTAGAAAGTTGTTTACAATTACATGCCCTATTTGAAACATGAAAGTTTTCTTTGGACTTGACTGTCCCTTTAAAGGTTAAGTGGTGGATTGGTGACTTCCGAAAGTTCTCATTAGTCTCAATGTCTGTAGAAGGATGTGAATAATCAATAGTAAGGTCAGAATGTCCTTAAAAGGAACAGACAATAGATACACACAAACTCAAACACAAACTTGCACATACACCCAAGGAAACACCCACAGAGACAGCCTCAGAAAACACACAAAGACATACACACTCATAGACACCTACAGAAAACACAGAAAGACATACATACATACACACACACCCTCACAGAGACATCCACAGAAAATGCACAAAGACAGACACACAAACCCTCACAAGGTGTCAGGGACACTGTACCTTTAAGCAGTAACGTTCCTTTCTCTCCACCTATTGGTTGCTTTCCTGTTAAAATCCTGCAACTTCCTGGCAATCACTGCTTAGTAATTTTCGTTTGACCTACAAACTCTTGAAGACCTGAGCTAAACTTGAATTACACCTGAGAAGGGATAAATCCACTGTTTAACTATTTTCCAGTCTCACAAGGACAAATTCAACATCATCGTCTGTGGCTGAATACACCAATCAATCTGCAACTCAATTCATCAAATCCTCAGAAGAGTTATACTAAATTACATCGAAGTGATAAGGATATCACAACTCTCACCACTGCTGTCTCTGCCTTGTAAATCAGTCAGTTTGTTTCGTACCGTATCGGCATCTGTACTACAGCCATATACTGAAGTTGAACCCTCCCCCAACACAGGCTTCCGCCATCACACGCTGCAGGGAAACGCCGGGGACAGAACCTGAGCAACCGTTTGCAGTGTAAGTCAGCATCATTCAGCAAGGAACAAATAAGGTAACATTACCATCGCTTATTTAATAAAAACGCATTGATGAACTGTTTTGATACCAAGTAATTATTATTCCGGAGAAAAGTAATATCCAACTATATATCCTGCATGATTCAAGGTATTCATTAATACAGCCTTTGATATTCATCACATAACTACAAAAGCCTGAACTTCAGTAACGGAAACTCTGGGATTAATTAATCTGTGCAACTTCATACTTGTTACAGACTTTATATAATAAAACTTGCTTGCTTGCAATAATAATTAAACTCACTGCTACAAAGATACCCTTCATATATATAAGGGGATTCTAAAACCTCAGTGACACAAACAACAACCAGGTTTATTACTTCTGTTTTATAAATAAACTGTGTATTACGTACTGTATCCACTAACTCATAGCAAAAGAAGTAATCTGCAGCTGAGCTTCTTAAAGGGATAATTAACTTCCTTACATAATTACTAAGCCATCAATATGGAGCCAGCAGAGCTTCCTCAAGTAGTGTATAACCTCACACAGAAGGTAGATCAATTAGCACAAGCAGTGCATGACTTACAAATTGAAAATCAATCCCTCAGGAACATTATTAGGGATTCCATTTCGACTAGACCCTCACATCATGATTTAACCCCAGAACCACAGATTGCTCTTCCAGAGCCATTCTCTGGGAATCGTAAACTTTACAGACAGTTTAAGAACTCCTGTCAATTGCTATTCAACTTAAAGCCTAGAACATACCCTACTGAGAGGGTTAAAGTTTTGAGTACAATTTCTTTCCTCAGGGGTGAGCCTCGCACGTGGGCAGACAACCTCTGTGAAACAGATGACCCCTTATTGGGAAGCTTAGAGGATTTCTTTACTTCCTTGGATGAATTATACCAAGACACTGACGTTCAACTCACAGCAGAATCCTCTATGAGAAATCTAAAACAAGGTAAGAGACCAGTGGAGGATTACATAACTGATTTTAAATTGTATGCTACAGACTCACAATGGAACCAAGTGGCTCTCAGGAACCAATTCAGGCTTGGTCTGGCTGATAATTTAAAGGATGAGCTAGCTCGGATTGAACTACCCAAATCTCTGGAAGCACTCATGCGTACAGCCACCTTAATGGACCGCAGGTTACGTGAGAGACGCGCTGAGCGTTATGCAATAGATGCTCGTCCTAGACCTTCTACTTTTCTACCACCTAGGGAGGCTCCCTCTACAACTAAACAGTTAGACCAACCCATGGAAATTGGAATAATAAGAGGCCCTTTAACTCCTGAGGAACGACTCAGAAGAAGGGTTAAATCTCTATGTATGTACTGTGCCAACCCTGCACATACAGTACAAGATTGCCCTACACTACAAAAAAATAAACGAAGTAAGTTAAACCCTATCTATACATCAGTCATTAACGCTAACAAATCTGCTTACTGCATTTTATCTCTTTCCCTACAGTGGGACCAAAGCCAGTTGACACTTGATGGAATTATTGATTCTGGAGCCTATGGAAGTATCATTGATGCAGAAACTGTAAAATCAAATAAAATTCCAATCATTCAAAAAGCAAACCCTATCTGTGTCCGTGTCATTGATGGTTCTACAATTACTACTGGTCCAATAACTCACCACACCATACCCATAAAGGTTTCTGTTGCTGGTCATAGTGAATTACTTTCTTTTGATGTATTACCTTCTCCTCATTTCCCTGTTGTTCTAGGCATTAAATGGTTGCAGCACCATAACCCCCAAATAACATGGACTCCCCAACAAGTGTCATTCAACTCGCAATATTGTTTACATCATTGCAATCAAGATAAAATCCTGTTAAAAACTGATACCAATACTCCGGCTTTGCCTGTTGAATATTCTGACTACTCCGATGTTTTCAGTAAAACTGAGTCAGAAACTTTACCACCACATCGTCCGTATGATTGCCTGATAGAACTTATACCCTACGGACACCTATATCCTCTCAGTCAACCTGAGTTGGATCATTTAAAGACCTACTTGGAAGAAAATCTCAGGAAGGGGTTTATCAGGGCTTCAACCTCACCAGCTGGTGCGGGAATCTTCTTTGTCCGAAATAAAGATTCAAGTCTCAGGCCTATCATCGATTACCGGCAACTGAACAAAGTTACGATAAAAAACCGTTATCCACTCCCTCTAATACCCGAGTTAATTGAGCGTCTCTCAGAAGCCACTATATACTCTAAACTTGATTTAAGAGGAGCGTACAACCTGATAAGAATTAAAGAAGGTCATGAATGGCTTACTGCGTTCAGAACCAGGTATGGGTTGTACGAATATTTGGTCATGCCTTTTGGTTTATGTAATGCTCCCGCCACATTCCAGCATTACATAAATGACGTTTTCCGTGACCTTCTCGACATTTGTGTAGTCGTATACTTAGACGACATTTTAATTTATTCTAAATCTTATACAGATCATGTCGCACATGTGAGGAGTGTCCTCTCCAGGTTACGACAACATAAGCTTTACGCAAAACTAGAAAAATGCATGTTCCACACCGACAGAGTGTCATTCCTCGGCTATAACATTTCACCTTATGGCATAGAAATGCAGAAAGAAAAGGTGGATGCTGTGAAGAATTGTCCAACACCAAAGACCAAAAAAGATCTCCAGAGATTTCTTGGGTTTTCCAACTATTACAGGAAATTTATAAAAAACTTCTCAAAACTTGCAAAACCACTTTCCAGACTTACTAGTTCGTCTGTTGTATTCCATTGGACTCCAGATGCTAACTCAGCTTTCCAAACCTTGAAGAACTGTTTCATTTCTGCACCTATTTTGAGGTTTCCTGACCCAACCTTGTATTATGTTCTAGAAGTAGACTCCTCTGATTACGCCATAGGAGCAATACTATCACAACAGACGTCACCGGATTGTCCCATTCACCCAATATCTTATTTCTCCAAAGTCATGTCTTCAGCTGAGAGGAACTATCCGATTGGGGACAAAGAGCTGTTAGCAATAAAACTCTCCCTAGAACATTGGAGACACTTACTAGAGGGTACAAAATACCCCATTAAGATTTTTACTGACCACAAAAACCTGCAATACTTACAAAGTAACAAGACTCTTTCTGCGAGACAAGTCAGATGGAGCTTGTATTTCTCTAGATTCTCTTTCAACATCATTTACAGACCAGCTAATAAGAATGGGAAAGCTGATGCTTTGTCACGATTACCAGTAAAACCAGAAAATGAGTATATCAACACTGATGTAATACCAAAAGAAAGATTTATTGGATTAACGTCATCCCTTATGTCACAAATCAAAGAACACACAATCAAAGACAGAAAAGATGTCACATCCGAGCATTCCACTCTTACAACTAAATCCGGGGTTCTATATCATGGTGATAAAATTTATGTACCCCAAGGCATGAGATCGACTATACTGAAGACTTTACATGACTCACCACTCTCTGGTCATCCAGGCTTCCGAAGAACATCAGAACTTATTAAGAGAACTTTCTGGTGGCCCAAGATGGATAAAACTATACACCAGTATGTTAAAACCTGTTTAATTTGCACTACTTCCAAATCTGAAAGAAAACCTCCATATGGATTGCTCATGTCTCTTCCAGTTCCTACAAAACCATGGCAACATTTATCCATGGATTTTATTGTGGACTTACCAATATCTAAAAGTCAAACTACAATTTTTGTTGTTGTGGATATTTTCACCAAGATGGCACATTTCCTGCCATACCATAAACTCCCAACCTCATCAGAGACAGCTCAACTCTTTTTGCACCATATAGTCAGACTACACGGAATACCACCAACTCTCACAACTGACAGAGGTTCCCAGTTTACCTCTCGTTTTTGGACCAACCTCTGCAAACTAACACACATGGATCACAGGTTTTCTACATCCTTTCATCCGCAGACAAATGGCCAAGCAGAGCGAATTAACCAGTGGTTGGAACAGTACCTAAGATGTTTTTGTGCTTATCATCAAAACGACTGGATGGATTACCTCTCAATGGCAGAGTTTGCTTATAATAATTCTGTCAACTCCTCTACGAAACTTACTCCCTTTTACGCGAACTATGGGTACCATCCAACTTTTACATTATCTACACAAGAAACCATTGATTCACCTTTAGTGGACGATTTGCATAACTCCCTTGTGGATAACTTTAACTATATACATCAAAATATCAAAGATGCCCAGGATGTCCAAAAGAAGTATTATGATCTTCGTAGAAGGGTACCCCCAGCATATTCCATTGGAGACAAAGTTTGGTTGTCCACAAAGAATCTTAGACTACAGATTCCCAGTAAGAAGATGGCAAGTCTTTACATTGGACCATATTCAATAAAACGAATAGTAAATCAAAATGCAGTTACTTTAGAACTTCCTGATAATTTAAAGATCCATCCCACCATACATGTATCTTTATTAAAGCCTTATGGAGAATTACGTGACACCAGTACTTTACTTCCTCCACCTCCAACTGTTCTGGACCCTAATGAGTATGAGGTTCATTCCATATTGGACTCTCGTATGCGCTCTGGCAAATTACAGTATTTGATACGCTGGAAAAACTTCTCATCAGATGAAGACTCTTGGGAACCTGCTTACAACCTCAAAGCTCCCAGATTGATTTCTGCTTTCCATCGGAGACACCCAGATCGTCCTCATCCGGTAGCTGTGGAACAGCTCCCTTAGGGGGGGGATCATGTCAGGGACACTGTACCTTTAAGCAGTAACGTTCCTTTCTCTCCACCTATTGGTTGCTTTCCTGTTAAAATCCTGCAACTTCCTGGCAATCACTGCTTAGTAATTTTCGTTTGACCTACAAACTCTTGAAGACCTGAGCTAAACTTGAATTACACCTGAGAAGGGATAAATCCACTGTTTAACTATTTTCCAGTCTCACAAGGACAAATTCAACTTCATCGTCTGTGGCTGAATACACCAATCAATCTGCAACTCAATTCATCAAATCCTCAGAAGAGTTATACTAAATTACATCGAAGTGATAAGGATATCACAACTCTCACCACTGCTGTCTCTGCCTTGTAAATCAGTCAGTTTGTTTCGTACCGTATCGGCATCTGTACTACAGCCATATACTGAAGTTGAACCCTCCCCCAACACAGGCTTCCGCCATCACACGCTGCAGGGAAACGCCGGGGACAGAACCTGAGCAACCGTTTGCAGTGTAAGTCAGCCTCATTCAGCAAGGAACAAATAAGGTAACATTACCATCGCTTATTTAATAAAAACGCATTGATGAACTGTTTTGATACCAAGTAATTATTATTCCGGAGAAAAGTAATATCCAACTATATATCCTGCATGATTCAAGGTATTCATTAATACAGCCTTTGATATTCATCACATAACTACAAAAGCCTGAACTTCAGTAACGGAAACTCTGGGATTAATTAATCTGTGCAACTTCATACTTGTTACAGACTTTATATAATAAAACTTGCTTGCTTGCAATAATAATTAAACTCACTGCTACAAAGATACCCTTCATATATATAAGGGGATTCTAAAACCTCAGTGACACAAACAACAACCAGGTTTATTACTTCTGTTTTATAAATAAACTGTGTATTACGTACTGTATCCACTAACTCATAGCAAAAGAAGTAATCTGCAGCTGAGCTTCTTAAAGGGATAATTAACTTCCTTACACAAGGAGACCCACAGAAAAAAATACATACGCACTCATAGAGACACCAACAAAAGCACAAATACATAAACACAGACACCCACAGAAACACTCACAGGAGGTAACATTTCTGCACATTGTCATCCCCTAAATCATCAGTGTGTGACATGCTTGATAAAAAATAAAATAGCAGAAATTAAGAGATCACTTTT
This sequence comes from Bombina bombina, assembly GCF_027579735.1. Classification (NCBI taxonomy): domain Eukaryota; kingdom Metazoa; phylum Chordata; class Amphibia; order Anura; family Bombinatoridae; genus Bombina; species Bombina bombina. Next base: position 863,095,303 of record NC_069500.1, read on the forward strand.
TAAAGAATCATATTTGTAAATGTGCAAACAAAAATACTTCTGTGAATTCAAAATTGTACATTATTGATCTGTCAGAATGGGTAGATAAAGAAAAGTACTTTTGAAAGGTTGACATATGTTTGGGGTCCCCCCCCATTTTCCCCAACCAAGAGCACCACTTAAAATCAGTCAGCTGTACTTATGGATTTTGAAAATGCTGTACTCTATATGGTCTTGGTGGAACCATAAGCACTAGATCTTGTTAAATGCAGGATATAGGCTTGTTTGTATGTATTTCAAAATTAAGTCAGCTGTAGTGTAAACTGAACAGTGTTAAGTCAACCTGTCTAATTTCAAACACTGATCAATATTAGCCTAAAAGTATAACATTTTATGCAGATATAAAAATCTTAGATAAAATGCCTCCTGGCTTCTTGAAAGTCTTTGCATAAAGGGGCAGTAAACTGGAATGTAATTAAAATATATAAATAAATACAAAATAATCATATCTGCCAAAAGGGCACCTACCATTTGTGTATTGAGGAGGAAACATTTCTGAATGATTTTAAATATAGAATTTCTACAGCATTGTCAAATAATCATAAATACACTGCTACATATTGCTAAAAAAATGTTTTTATGGACCCCTGGCCCCATCATACAACTACCACACTGAAGTTACAATCCGAAATTGCACAAATAAATAAAAAACATTTACTAAGTAATTCCTACCTTCTCTGCAAATGAAAGTGATCTGCGGTCTGACTCAGGCACACACTGTACAAACTGAAGTGCCAAGTCTGTCTCACACTGTGCATAGTAGTTTAGTGCACACTCAGAAATCCTCTCAAATGCTATTGCTTTACTCCTTGTAATGACATTTCCCATGCTCAATAGCACTCTGCTGTAGCGCCCTCTGGTGGCTGCCAAAATGTAAAAAAAAAATATATGCCTCATGGGGCCCCCTGGCCCACTGACAGGAGTCACCCTCTTCACCCCCTAATGGCGGCCCTGCCTGTATGAGGGTTGATTAGGTGATTAATGATGGTTACCATTTATTAGGCCTTAACTAACTAACCACCCCTCATACCTGTATGGGGGTTGATAAGGTGCTTATTGATGGCTACTATTTATTAGGCCTGAATCAACTAACTGCCCATCATACCTGTATGAGGGTTAATTAGGTGATTAATGATGGTTACCATTTATTAGGCCTTAATCAACTAACCACCCCTCATACCTGTATGGGCATTGATTAGGTTATTATTGAAGGTTACCATTTATAAGGCCTTAATCAACTAACCACTCCTCATACCTGTATGGGGGTTGATTAGGGGATTAAAGATGTTTACCATTTATTAGGCCTTAATCAACTAACCACCCCTCATACCTGTATGAGGGTTGATAAGGTGATTCATGATGGTTACCATTTATTAGACCTTAATCAACTAACTACCCCTCATACCTGTATGGGCGTTGATTAGGTGATTATTGAAGGTTACAAATTATTAGACCTTATTCAATTAACCACCACTCATACATGTATGAGGGTTGATAAGGTGATTCATGATGGTTACCATTTATTAGGCCTTAATCAACTAACTACCCCTCATACCTGTATGGGTGTTGATTAGGTGATTATTGAAGGTTACCAATTATTAGACCTTATTCAACTAACCACTCCTCATACCTGTATGGGGGTTGATTAGGGGATTAATGATGGTTACCATTTATTAGACCTTAATCAACTAACCTCCCTTCATAGCTGTATGAAGGTTGATTAGGTGATTATTGATGGTTACCATTTATTAGGCCTGAATCAACTAACTGCCCATCATACCTGTATTAGGGTTAATTAGGTGATTAATGATGGTTACCATTTATTAGGCCTTAATCAACTAACCACCCCTCATACCTGTATGGGCATTGATTAGGTTATTATTGAAGGTTACCATTTATAAGGCCTTAATCAACTAACCACTCCTCATACCTGTATGGGGGTTGATTAGGGGATTAAAGATGTTTACCATTTATTAGACCTTAATCAACTAACCACCCCTCATACCTGTATGAGGGTTGATAAGGTGATTCATGATGGTTACCATTTATTAGGCCTTAATCAACTAACTACCCCTCATACCTGTATGGGCGTTGATTAGGTGATTATTGAAGGTTACAAATTATTAGACCTTATTCAATTAACCACCCCTCATACATGTATGAGGGTTAATAAGGTGATTCATGATGGTTACCATTTATTAGGCCTTAATCAACTAACTACCGAGGGGTAGTTAGTTGATTAAGGCCTAATAAATGGTAACCATCATACCTGTATGGGCGTTGATTAGGTGATTATTGAAGGTTACCAATTATTAGACCTTATTCAATTAACCACCCCTCATACATGTATGAGGGTTGATAAGGTGATTCATGATGGTTACCATTTATTAGGCCTTAATCAACTAACTACCCCTCATACCTGTATGGGCGTTGATTAGGTGATTATTGAAGGTTACCAATTATTAGACCTTATTCAACTAACCACTCCTCATACCTGTATGGGGGTTGATTAGGGGATTAATGATGGTTACCATTTATTAGGCCTTAATCAACTAACCTCCCTTCATACCTGTATGAAGGTTGATTAGGTGATTATTGATGGTTACCATTTATTAGGCCTTAATCAACTAACCACCCCTCAACCAGTGTATGGGGGTTGATTGGGTGATTATTGATGGTTACCATTTTTTTAGGCCTGAATCAACTAACCACCCCTCATGAGGGTTAATTAGGTGATTAATGATGGTTAATTAGGTGATTAATGGTGGTTACCATTTATTACGCCTTAATCAACTAACCAGCCCTCATACCTGTATTGGAATTGATTAGGTGATTATTGTTAGTAGGCTTTAATCTCCTAACCACCCCCATATCTGTATGGGAGTTGATGGGGGATTAATGATGGTTAACATTTATTAGGCCCAAATCAACTAACCATTCCCTTATACCTGTATGGAGGTTGATTAGGTGATTATTGATGGTTACCATTTATTAGGCCTTAATAAACTAACTACCTGGCCGTTGATTAGGTGATTATTGAAGGTTACGATTTATTAGGCCTTAATCAACTAACCACCCCTCATACCTATATGGGGGTTGATTAGGTGACTATTGTTAGGATTTTGTAGGCTTTAATCTCTCAACCACCCCCAATACCCGTATGGGGGTTGATTGGGGGACTATTGATGCTTACTATTTATTAGGCCTGAATCAACTAACCATCCCCTTATACCTGTATGGGGGTTGATTAGGTGATTATTGTTAGGATTTTGTTTGCTTTAATCTCCTAACCACCCCCCATACCTGTATTGGGGTTGATTAGGTGATTATTGGTTACCATTTATCAGGCCTTAATCAACTAACCACTTAATTAACGCCCATACAGGAATGATGGTTGGTTAGTTGATTAAGGCTTAATAAATGGTAACCATCAATAATCCCCCAATCAACCCCCATACAGGTATGGGAGTTGATTAGGTGATTATTGTTAGTTAGGATTTTTAGGCTTTAATCTTATCAACCCCCATACCTCTATGGGCGTTAATTAGGTGATTATTGATGGTTACCATTTATTAGGCCTTAATCAACTAACCACCCCTAATACCTGCATGGGGGTTGATTAGGTGATTATTGATGGTTACCATTTATTCAGCCATAATCAACAAACCACCCCTCATAATTGTATGGGGTTTGATTAGGTGATTAGGTTTGGGCAGCTTAGGGGTTAATAGTAAATGTATCTACAATTTTTAAAATATTATGCATTGTTAATCAACCTATTATGCATTGTAAATAAAAATACATTTATAAAAAAGATATGTTATAAAAAACAGTGGCATTATAATTATAGTATCACATGCCTGCTATGCAATAAAACAATCGTAACACTAATGCCTTTTGTAACATAAATAAAAATAAATACATATTAATTTATATACAATAGTTAAAGAATATACATCACAGCAATCTTCTTGAAATGCTCAGCTAACTTTGGAACCTAGGCTGCTGTTTCCCCCTCCAATATTAATGAGAGAAGCTAAAATAAGCTTTCTAACAGATATCTATAATAGTACTAAGATACTCACATACCTATACTCCAATCCCTATATCTCAGTCATTGAACCAGATTTCAGTGGAGTGGTACTCCTCTGACTTTGAACATGGAGACAGGGGCGGAACTACCATTAGTGCAGCAGGGGCAGTGGTACCGGGACCCAAGGGCTGGGAGGCCCATAGCAGTCAGTCTATAAATATGTTTGTGCAGAATTTGTAGAATCCTAATACATGTGATCATTTTATTAGTGCAGGTTGCAGGTATAGATATTTATTTATCTATCTATTCATCTATCTATCCTCAAAATCATTATACAGACTTACCGTTTGGGGGCCCAAAACAAATTTGCACCAAATTTGCACCTCCGTTGAGTAGGGACGCTACTGCATAGAGACTAGGATTGATTTGCTATTTACCAATTTGAACACTCATGTGGCAGACCATTTCAGTATCCTTATTAGGGAGATAGAGGCTATGTTTCGCTCCTGCCCTTGCTACTTATGCGAGTGTTGATAATGTGCAGGCAACCCAAAAGCAGCACAAAGTGCCTTTGGATCCGCTATGAGATGGCTCTGAGACCTCGGGAACTAAGGATCATACCTACGCTGAGCCAACAGACGATTCCCATATTACAAAGTTCCCTGGACACGAAGGATTCCTATGCAAAACCCTTCTAGTTGAACTGATGACTCTATGTGATCCTGCAGCTACAGCATGATTGAGAACAGCAGGCCATTTGCTACAAAGACTGAACTGCACTCTATACACCAACTATCCATGCTGACTACCTTGACACAAAAGGCAAGAAATGTGACGGCTACCGCGCCGTATATGTTATTTAAGTCTCTGAGGAGCGACAGACGTGGAGTGCTATAACACGGCTCCATCGAGATATGTCTTGGCACTGCAGTTTGCCAGCGATTGTTATTGCTTCAAATCTACAGGGGAGATATGATGTTCGGTTTGATCCTGGCAGTTTCCTGAAGGGTGTCCCTGCACATCTCCTAATTCGATCTGGTGTGGGATAGACATAGGATCCTCTCATTATTATCTTCATAGTATTTGTTACCAGAATGTTTGCCATTTGCTAATGTTCCATATCTAAGTATATAGAACTCTTTTTCTAGTGTTTAATAGTTAAGTAGATGATGCCAGTTCTGTGTTTTAAAATATTTAATGACACTCATCTCTTGATCTTTTACGACCTGGACATGCTTGTTCTGCTAATGACTTTATACTGAATTACAGTCAAAACATATTTTATATAGAGGTATCAATATCAAAAGGAGCTAATATTTCTTTCTTTACATTTTATATGACCATTTAATATAGTTTCTGAGCTGTCTGCGGCCGGGGTAGCAAAATACATGTTATTTGTGCTAACATATAAACAATTTTTAGAGAAGTATGGCGCCTTACTCCCATAACTTTGACATGATCAGTGACAGATGCTTACGCATTTCAGAAACCCCTATATTTACTGCCGCTTGCAGAATAAGACATGCTCTAGCAGATGAGATACTATGAATACTTTGATATCTGAGATGCTTAAAGGGCCACTAAACCCAAAATCTTTCTTTCATGATTCAGATAGAGAATACAAATTTAAACAACATTACGGGGGCGGAGCTAGCCATCAAGGGAGTAAGACGTGTCCTGAAAGAGCTCCTGCATTTATACACTTTATAATAGTCTTTATTCATGTATTTTCTCATAAAAAGACCTGGAAACTAAGATCTTGAAAGACTAACGCCACTTGCTGAGCTTAAAGACAGCCAGAAGCGCAGAAAACTACAGGAGATTCAGCTCTTTGATCCGATATCCTCGCGGTGTTATACATTATTGCCCGGAGAGCTTCGTGACAACATGGCTCATAAACACCAGTAGTCTCGTTAAGGAGCAGCTCTACTATTATGCTATACAGTATTGTTTAGTATAAATGCCCATAACGCTACTTATTTTGGATCTGCTACGCCATCGTGGAACTAAGCTACGCCCAAAATGGCGGAGATCATACTATCCCTTCAGCAGCTAGGAGATAAGCTCGACATCCAATTCCTCTTTCTACGGGGAGAACTTACTTCTAACCGGAATCCGGCGCTAGAGGAGAGTGGACCCAGCATATGGAGTTCACAGTATATAAATAGCCTCAGCCGCATGACTTCAGTTAGTCCTCCCTCATTTCCACTGCAGGAACTTGCACTTGGCCGTGATCTGGATCGCCCGTATACGGGTGCTCACTACTCTGCCTCTTTTGACAGCGATGTCCAGTCACCGCAGCTTACGCTTACCCCAGAAGAAAGACCTGCTCCACGCTCCGGCTGTGGTGAGTGTCCTGAGAAGCTGGGGGATGCATCTCATCTTGTGACTTGTAGCATTGGTGGAGACACTCTTGACGGGTTCTTGGCTATCGGAGCTAAACCGCTGAAAACTAGACAGAGCTTGCTGGTATACACTGCCTGGGAAAATGACTGTCACATAGTGAAGGGGAGCTCTGACAACAGTAGACATTCGAGAATCGTGGAGGTTCTATTGTACAATGGGGCCTTGCTAACCTCTTCCTTCTTCCCATATAATCACCCCTTGAAGGGCTCGATCCGAGTACGGAGAGAGGGCATAGGCTAAATTTGGATCTACTGTATGCTGCCTCAACATCCCGGCTCGACTCAGGATGATATGGTGAACTCTGGCAAATACAAGATTACAAATTGAACTCTCCTATATTTTGTTAGTTACTGGTGTAGGAGCTCGACCAGCAGATGATACTTTTGAGTAATGTGGGGGACTTTGAATATTACTGCAGCTGTGGCTAGAGTTATGGGATCCTGGGGATTATCTTCTGTGGGTGGCTGCTGCTTATATAACACGGCCTTGAGAATTGTGTTGTTTTTATTGCTTTAAATGTGGGGTTATGAGGCTGTTCAGTGGGTTACTATAGACATACTCCAGCTAGCCATGTACAGTATAGAAAGATCATTGTAGTGTGTTTCAATATTGATCCCTTGGAGTTCATAGGCAGTATGCAGATGTAATAATACCTCTTAGTGCTATATATTGGCTGATTAGCAGTCGTATGCCTCATTAGCTTTATAATAATGTAGGCTCAGGAATACCCTGTAAGTATCCATCCACGTTCTAGCAGAGATTTGAATTGTTGCTACTTATTAACCCCGGGATGTGCACGATTCCTTTAGCTTGTACTCTCTAAATCCCACGGAAGAGATTTTAGTGTCTAATATAAGGGTCTTACTTGTCTCTACTAGACACAGAGCTGTAGATATATGTTACTACCTTAAGAGACCTATCATTGCTGGGCTCTATGTCTCCCCACTCTCACAGGAGATATACTGCTTAGTGTTACACTAATGTTGGTTTACAGCTACACCAATTTCTCCCATTATACACACAGCTTATTATTTAATAATATCCCTATAGCTGGGTAGCATGACCCTTGTTAAAGTTCACTTGATGTATATTATTTTAGTTATATGTAACTCTGTAAAATATTTTTTATTATTTTTTGTCTAGCATGTTTCACCAAATCATATATAAATACTATAGAGATATCTAATAGCTTATTTAAACTACGCCATTACAGAATAGCCTCTTTTTTACCTCTGCTATTATTTTGAGGTGAGCAGCAAACCTATGCCTTAGTGGAATGTTTTTAATCTCATAACTCTAGTCAATACCGTAACTTCTTTTCATGTTAAGGCTGAAAGCCACAAGAGAAGAAACTTATGTTTAAGAGGATGCCAAGTTTTCTCTCTTTCCTCCACTATATAGATTCCCACTGACTCCTACAGCTCATCTGCTACCTAGTTTACACAGCATGAACTAGTTGTTCCCCTCCACAAAACTCTTTACTATAGATACTTAGACCTTTTATGATGATAACATTATCTGATGTCCTGGCCTCTGATTTATCTATAACATAAGACCTATATGTTTTAGTTCTGTTTTGGGATACTCTAATGGTGTCACAAGAGCCATTACTATTTCTGCTGTTTTATTACTATGTTTATACCTACGTTTTCATTACTGTTGCATTCTGTGAAAGCCTCTACAATACTAGCTTCCTATACACCCCTCCCTGTACACCATAGAGCGACTTATATACTACTGATAGGTAGTTGGCTGACACAAATATTTGATGCATATATTTGAACTATTAACATACAGTTCGATTAACTGGGACATTTTAAGGGGAGTTATTTCTATTGCCAGCAACTTACTGGTTTATGAATGATTAACAGCAACTGGGTAACAAGTCCCAAACCTGTTTTATGTTGTGTTAATAGTTATTGTTGTTTATTTATATTATTTGTTACTAACTATCATTTTCTGTGGCTGTATGAATATCATCTCTAATTTATTTATGCGCTTGCCCATATTTCTAGTACATAATAGTGGTTTTCGTTGAGCCTCTCTCCTCCCTTTCCCGCTGGTAATTAATGCCTACGGGTCATATCCCTTCTCCTTTTTCCCACATCGCCTATAGGTGGCACTCCCCTAGGAGAGGGGCTCACCCAGAGGTTCCCCAGGTCCCCCAGGTCCCCCAAACCCTGGCTACTCAGGATATAGCCTTCTTAGACACCTCCCAATTCTATCTGACCCCTCTCCTCCCTTTCCCGCTGGCGATTAGTACCTGCGGGTCATATCCCTTCTCCTTTTACCTGCACCGCCTACAGATAGCACCTTCCCTGGAGAGGGGGTCATGTAGTAGCCCTTAACTAAATTTTTGTGTCTATAGAAATGCCCCCCCCCCTGTTAGTATCCTCTTTGGCAATTTCCCTTACATCCACATGCCTTAGTTTTCATATGTTAGAGATATTATCCAGGAGTATACTCAAAAGCCCTGAGATCCCATTCCATTCCATTTCACATCGCCCTGTAGTTTATATTTTTTAAGACAAATTATCTAGCTCCGCCCCCCCTCCCCTGCCCTTCTCCCCTCTCCCCCCCTTTATGAGCGGCTCTTGCCCGCTGCATCCCTCATCCCCCTATATATGCAGGCCTACGGGAGGCCTGATAAATACCAGCTCCCTTCCTCTCACTATTTTCAGCGTTTAGAATATCCCTTATTTGAGAGTAGGGACCACTAGTTTCCTGTATTATAAAACTGAGACTTCATTTCTATATGTCCCAGTCACGCATGTTTTGATTTCACTGTGCGCATTCTGTATTTAAGGTCATAAAGTCGGTGCTATAACTTACGTCAAATGTTATCTCTCTGTTTTCAACCTAGATATCTTCCATATCATTAACTCTAAATATTGAAACTCTATTGTTTAGATAATTTCTTAACAAATCCTATATTAGCGCACCAATGTCTCTAAATCCCACGGAAGAGATTTTAGTGTCTAATATAAGGGTCTTACTTGTCTCTACTAGACACAGAGCTGTAGATATATGTTACTACCTTAGAAGACCTATCATTGCTGGGCTCTATGTCTCCCCACTCTCACAGGAGATATACTGCTTAGTGTTACACTAATGTTGGTTTACAGCTACACCAATTTCTCCCATTATACACACAGCTTATTATTTAATAATATCCCTATAGCTGGGTAGCATGACCCTTGTTAAAGTTCACTTGATGTATATTATTTTAGTTATATGTAACTCTGTAAAATATTTTTTATTATTTTTTGTCTAGCATGTTTCACCAAATCATATATAAATACTATAGAGATATCTAATAGCTTATTTAAACTACGCCATTACAGAATAGCCTCTTTTTTACCTCTGCTATTATTTTGAGGTGAGCAGCAAACCTATGCCTTAGTGGAATGTTTTTAATCTCATAACTCTAGTCAATACCGTAACTTCTTTTCATGTTAAGGCTGAAAGCCACAAGAGAAGAAACTTATGTTTAAGAGGATGCCAAGTTTTCTCTCTTTCCTCCACTATATAGATTCCCACTGACTCCTACAGCTCATCTGCTACCTAGTTTACACAGCATGAACTAGTTGTTCCCCTCCACAAAACTCTTTACTATAGATACTTAGACCTTTTATGATGATAACATTATCTGATGTCCTGGCCTCTGATTTATCTATAACATAAGACCTATATGTTTTAGTTCTGTTTTGGGATACTCTAATGGTGTCACAAGAGCCATTACTATTTCTGCTGTTTTATTACTATGTTTATACCTACGTTTTCATTACTGTTGCATTCTGTGAAAGCCTCTACAATACTAGCTTCCTATACACCCCTCCCTGTACACCATAGAGCGACTTATATACTACTGATAGGTAGTTGGCTGACACAAATATTTGATGCATATATTTGAACTATTAACATACAGTTCGATTAACTGGGACATTTTAAGGGGAGTTATTTCTATTGCCAGCAACTTACTGGTTTATGAATGATTAACAGCAACTGGGTAACAAGTCCCAAACCTGTTTTATGTTGTGTTAATAGTTATTGTTGTTTATTTATATTATTTGTTACTAACTATCATTTTCTGTGGCTGTATGAATATCATCTCTAATTTATTTATGCGCTTGCCCATATTTCTAGTACATAATAGTGGTTTTCGTTGAGCCTCTCTCCTCCCTTTCCCGCTGGTAATTAATGCCTACGGGTCATATCCCTTCTCCTTTTTCCCACATCGCCTATAGGTGGCACTCCCCTAGGAGAGGGGCTCACCCAGAGGTTCCCCAGGTCCCCCAGGTCCCCCAAACCCTGGCTACTCAGGATATAGCCTTCTTAGACACCTCCCAATTCTATCTGACCCCTCTCCTCCCTTTCCCGCTGGCGATTAGTACCTGCGGGTCATATCCCTTCTCCTTTTACCTGCACCGCCTACAGATAGCACCTTCCCTGGAGAGGGGGTCATGTAGTAGCCCTTAACTAAATTTTTGTGTCTATAGAAATGCCCCCCCCCTGTTAGTATCCTCTTTGGCAATTTCCCTTACATCCACATGCCTTAGTTTTCATATGTTAGAGATATTATCCAGGAGTATACTCA